>NW_011494894.1:6177888-6182886 GCF_000754665.1 Bison bison bison
AGCAGCAGCAGATAGCATATTAAAAAGCAGAAACATTACTTTGCCAACAAAGGTCCATCTAGTCAAAGCTATGATTTTTCCAGTAGTCATGTATGGATGTGACAGTTGGACCATAAAGAAAGCTGAGCGCCAAAGAATTGATGCTTTTGAACTATAGTGTTGGAGAAGACTCTTGAGAGTCCCTTGGATTGCAAGGAGATCCAACCAGTCCATCCTAAAGGAGATCAGTCCTGAATACTCATTGGAAGGACTGATATTGAAGCTGAAACTCCAATACTTTGGCCACCTGATGTGAAGAACTGACTCATTTGAACAGACCCTGATGTTGGGAAAGATTGAAGGCTGGAGGAGAAGGCGACAACAGAGGATGAGATGGTTGGATGGCATCACCGACTCGATGGACATGAGTTTGAGTAAACTCCAGGAGTTGGGGATGGACAGGGAGTCCTGGTGTGATGCAGTCCATGGTGTCGCAAAGAGTCAGACATGACTGAGCGACTGAACTGAACTAAAAGATAAACTGGGCTACCTCCATAAGCAAAATTCTTCCAGGGCTCAGTCAAATAATATTTTTTTTAACAATTCTCCAAGGAGATTCTATAATTTATTTATAGTATTTGAAGATTTGATAAACTATATACAATAAGCGAAATTAAAACTAAAGCAGGGTTTTTCCAGAGTTAACCCATTTTAGGAATCCACGAACTTATACTTGGCATCTATAAGTATAATCATGACTGTAAGAACACCAAAGCAAGAGTTTGGCACAGATGGCCAAGTGTCTCACAATATTTGATATTCTCTTCTTCTGTCTAGTAAGAGAATCTCCTGAGTTTAAGCTGGACACACAGCTGCTCAGTTAGAGGCTAAAAATCTCAGCCTTCCTTGCAGCTCTGTGTGACCAATTGAATAACTCCTTTTCAATGAGATGTGAATATAAGTGGTAAGTTCACCTTCCTGGTCACATCCTTTAGGAAAGAAACTGCTTGTCCTCCTCTCTCTCTTTCTCCTTCAGAGGGCTAGAAGGCTTATGTGATGCTGGTAAACCAGCTTTTACCATAGATATGCCTATCAGGGATAGAATAGCAACCTGAGTTCCAGAATGCTTCATAGAGTAGAACTGCCCATCAGGGGCCCCGAATTACCTACCTGCTTCTGAATATTACCTGGAAGAGGAATAACTTTCTTTCTTTCTTTTTTTTAACATGATTGCAGCCATGAAATTAAAAGACGCTTACTCCTTGGAAGGAAAGTTATGACCAACCTAGATAGCATATTTAAAAGCAGAGACATTACTTTGCAACAAAAGTTCGTCTAGTCAAGGCTATGGTTTTTCCAGTGGTCATGTATGGATGTGAGAGTTGGACTCTGAAGAAAGCTGACTGCCAAAGAATTGATGCTTTTGAACTGTGGTGTTGAAGACTCTTGAGAGTCCCTTGGACTGCAAGGAGATCCAACCAGTCCCTTCTAAAGGAGATCAGTCCTGGGTGTTCTTTGGAAGGAATGATGCTAAAGCTGAAACTCCAGTACTTTGGCCACTTCATGCGAAGAGTTGAGTCATTGGAAAAGACTCTGAAGCTGGGAGGGATTGGGAGCAGGAGGAGAAGGGGACGACAGAGGATGAGATGGCTGGATGGCATCACTGACTTGATGGAAGTGAGTTTGAGTGAACTCAGGGAGTTGGTGATGGACAGGGAGGCCTGGCGTGCTGCGATTCATGGGGTCTCAAAGAGTCGGACACGAAGGAGCGACTGAACTGAACTGAACATGCTACTTTAAATTTTACTCACTTTGTATTTTTATCCAAAATATTACAGTACTATTAATTCACTTGGTTACAAATGAGTATATACTTAAAGTGTGAGAAAGTGGAAAATTATATTTCTTTTATAAAAAAGTTTTATTTTTAATTGGAGGATAAATACTTTACAATATAGTGACAGTTTCTGCCATACATCAAGATGACTCAGCCCCAGGCATGCACAGGTCCCTTTCCCTCTTAAATCTCTCTCCCTGCTCCACCCCATCCCACCCCTCCAGGTCCTCACAGAGCACTGGCTTTGGCTTTCCTGCCACATACAGCAAATTCCCACTGGCTATCTATTTTACATATGGTAATATATGCTTCGACACTACTCTCTCAAGTCTTCAAACCCTCTGAGAAACAACTTTCTATTTTGTATAAATCATTGTATTTGGGATCTCATTCTCTCAGCCCCTTGGCTTATATCCTAATTAATAAAAGGGTTTAGCATCAACATCACTATCATTTGAACTATTTGTCTATTATTTTTAACCGTTTTTATACTATATGAGACTATATCCTTAACAAACATAGGGAATTTTTTTTTCTTTAACTTAGCAGAAAGGCTTCTACAACTATTTGTTTGGGTGGAGACTCAGTATTAAATGACGTGATACAGTGTTTATGAAGTCTTCATAAACTTAAAACGGTTGCAAATGAAAAGTCATTATGTTAACCTCGAGCTAACAATCCACAATAGTAGTGTGCTAATAGTGTTTAAGGCAATGGCACCCCCACTCCAGTACTGTTGCCTGGAAAATCCCATGGACGGAGGAGCCTGGTGCGCTGCAGTCTATGGGGTCGCTAGGAGTCAGACACGACTGAGCGACTTCACTTTCACTTTTCACTTTCATGCATTGGAGAAGGAAATGGCAACCCACTCCAGTGTTCTTGCCTAGAGAATCCCAGGGACGGGGGAGCCTGGTGGGCTGCCGTCTATGGGGTTGCACAGAGTCGGACACGACTGACGCGACTTAGCAGCAGCAGCAGCAAACATTTTAGCCAACTAATGTTTTTAGCTCACCTCCAAGGTAACGTAACACAGCAGACATTCACATGCTTCCAGAATAATTGGTTTTTCAGGCACTGTAATATAGCAGGAGGGACAGTGAAGTGTACAGAGACACGATCTTTTCATTCACTCCATGGAAGGGGTTGTTTATCTGTACATAAAGCTGCCTCTAGTTTTTTGGGAGACTGATTCAATTCACCACTTAAAAGAGACTTTATAAAATGGTCTCATAATATGTTAACTATCTAATTTCTTATGTGTGTTAATGTGACAGCAAACCTAATTAAACCTGCCACTGGCATATCATTCTATTTCAAATGATTCAGTGTAATTTTTCTGTCAACATTTACTAAGTGTCCACTGTACACAGAACACTCCTGAGGGACCTGGCAAGAAAGATAAGGACCGAAATGTCCTTTATCTCAGTTCACCTTTCTGCCACGTGGGACGCTATAGGACACTCCCTCCATGAAACGTGCTAATCCTTTGACTTCCGAGACTCTTTTCAAATTTTCTCATCTTTTCTTTGCTATTTTTTCCACTTCTTAAATGTTGGAGAGCCCCAGTGTTCCTTTCTGAACCTTCTCTTTTCACCCTTCATTCTTAGCTTTTTTGGAGTCACCAACCCCTTGGAGAATGTGATAAAATGCACCCTGTAGGGAGGGCTTGTTGTGTATAATTTTAGGATTATCTGGAAATCCTGAAGCAGCTGGTTCCCTATGGGTCCTTACTCCTCAGGTGAAGAACACCTTTCCATGGCTTTAACTACTACCTTGGTGCCCAATGACTCTCAAATCTTTTACAACTAGCTGGGCTCCCCTCCCCCGCCCTTACCCTGTCCCATCCTTCTCTCTCCAGACCCATATATCCAGCTTCTTGATGCACCCCTTCACTTGCATATCAAACAGGCACCTCAAACTCAAACTCAATATTTGAACTTATCAATCATTTGCTCTCCACTTACCCCTCATCCTATGGTTTCCATTTTGGTGAGTCACACCACCATCCAATAAATTACTCAAGTTACAAAGAAATAAAAGCATCAACCCAGATTACTACTTCTAAAACAGTATTTGTCAAATGATTAAGTGAACAAATGAATGGAAGGACAGACTAAGTATGACAAAGACAACAGAGAGCAGCTATTAAGAATGATACAGTGAAGCTTAGGTTCAAATGTACATGAATGCTAAAGGCTTGCTTAACTAAGCAAAGTCTTCACCCACAGGAATATATATTCTTAAGTACCCGTTAGGACAAGGTACTGTGCGAGGCACTGATTTCATTAAGGATTAGACTTTAACAATGTTTTCAAAGAAATGACAAACATGGTTTGTCAGAAAAGAGTAGTAACAGTATTTCAAGTTAAGATAAATATTATTTAAATTTAATTAATCTTACTGCATGACCAATAAATGCTCAATTATTAATAGCTTCTCCAGGTCCTTTTTATTGTACCTTCAAAGATTTTATCATAGTTTATACACAGTAGCTGTTACAGTGGACACTCAAGAAAATGGGACACATTTTGGAGGTTAAGATCATGAAACTTGGCAGCTTTGCCTCCCTGAACTCCCTTAGCTCTTTCTTTGCCTTTCTCTGATGGCACTTATTTTGTTTCATTTTATACTGATCTGTGTGCGGCTTTTATCCACCTTAGAGAGGTTGTTCCTCTCACTCCCAGCCCCTCCCAAAGACTGTGCATACCCAATTGTGTGCCTTATATCTGAAAGGGGAAAATTATTTTTTTTTAACTTTTTATGCTGTATTGGGGTATAGCCAATTAATAATGCTGTGATAGTTTCAGGTAAAGAACAGTAAATATTTTATATCTGGAACGGGAACAGTAAATATTGTCAATGAATGTTTTTCAGTATCAGCAATCCCATTTACAGATAATATCAAAGGTCCTATAAATCAAGGAAATTGTTACAATTGGTTTTATAGAGTTTGTCATGTTTCCCAATATGAAAGCTGCATCAGATCAGATCAGTCGCTGAGTCGTGTCCGACTCTTTGCGACCCCATGAATAGCAGCACACCAGGCCTCCCTGTCCATCATTAACTCCTGGAGTTCACTCAGACTCACGTCCATCGAGTCAGTGATGCCATCCAGCCATCTCATCCTCTGTCGTCCCCTTCTCCTCCTGCCCCCAATCCCTCCCAGCATCAGAGTCTTTTCC
>NW_011494894.1:6182986-6194259 GCF_000754665.1 Bison bison bison
GCAGTCCAAGGGACTCTCAAGAGTCTTCTCCAACACCACAGTTCAAAAGCATCAATTCTTCGGCGCTCAGCCTTCTCCACAGTCCAACTCTCACATCCATACATGACCACATGAAAAACCATAGCCTTGACTAGAAGGACCTTTGTTGGCAAAGTAATGTCTCTGATTTTGAACATGCTATCTAGCTTGGTCATAACTTTCCTTCCAAGGAGTAAGAGTCTTTTAATTTCATGGCTGCAGTCACCATCTGCAGTGATTTTGGAGCCCCCCAAAATAAAGTCTGACACTGTTTCCACTGTTTCCCCATCTATTTCCCATGAAGTGATGGGACCAGATGCCATGATCTTCGTTTTCTGAATGTTGAGCTTTAAGCCAACTTTTTCACTCTCCAATTTTACTTTCATCAAGAGGCTTTTGAGTTCCTCTTCACTTTCTGCCATAAGGGTGGTGTCATCTGCATATCTGAGGTTATTGATATTTCTCCCGGCAATCTTGATTCCAGCTTGTGTTTCTTCCAGTCCAGTGTTTCTCATGATGTACTCTGCATATAAGTTAAATAAACAGGGTGACAATATACAGCCTTGATGAACTCCTTTTCCTATTTGAAAGCTGCATACCAAACAATTAAACAAGTTACAGATGTTTTAGTACTTCAAGGCAGCAAGGAACATGCTAACCCATTTTAGAAAGTTATTCATGAGGCAAGGTATTGGCTGGTTAAATGCTGCCTCCAGGGGCAGACTGTGTGTTTATGAAACTTGGCTTTGCCAATTCAATGGCTGGCAGGTTGAGGGACTCTTGGTATATCACTTTCCTCATCTGGAAAATGAGAATTGTAATAGTACTCCACAGAATTGTTAAAGGATGAAAAACAATGTATGCACACAATGCACACAGAATGGTGGTTGAATTCATTGGACATCAGCCATCATTTTCTTATAATCCCAACAAGAAGTGGGGGGTGGTGATCATGATCATTTATTAAATTAGGAAAGAATGAGATTTTCTTCTTCAGAAAATATGGTGTGGACAACATCTCTCCTATCTTCCCAGCTCAAAATATTCCCAGGACCCTGAAGCCTAGATGGTATGTTGCAGGGAAGAGTCAATTCTGACTCCATGTTGGATCTGTTTCTTTGACTTTAACTTTTGATTTTCATTACTTTTGTTATTATAATTATACATAAAGACCTGTCTTGGGGAGCCCTGGCCCTCTGCCTGAAGAGATTAATACATCCCCTCCCTGATGTTGGCCATTCTAGGAGATATTTGTGAGATAACGGTTTTTGCTTCCCCAACTCCTCCCCTTCTCTGTCCTATAAAAGAACCCAGCATCCAGACCCCCTGCTGCTGCTGCTGCTAAGTCACTTCAGTTGTGGCCGACTCTGTGCGACCCCATGTGCGACCCCATAGACGGCAGCCCACCAGGCTCCCCCGTCCTTGGGATTCTCCAGGCAAGAACACTGGAGTGGGTTGCCATTTCCTTCTCCAATGCATGAAAGTGAAAAGTGAAAGTGAGGTCGCTCAGTCGTGTCTGACTCTTAGCGACCCCATGGACTGCAGCCCACTAGGCTCCTCCATACATGGGAGTTTCCAGGCAAGACTACTGGAGTGGGGTGCCATTGCCTTCTCCGCCAGACCCCCTAAGAAGATGGTTATTTTGAGACATTAGTCTGTCATCTCCTCAGTCTTCTGGCTTTCTGAATAAAGTCGTATTCTTTGCCTCAACACCTCCTCCCTTGGTTAAGTGGCCTGTCATGCAGTGAGAAGACAGTTTGGACTTGGTAACAGGTATTTTTAAGATGTAGGTAAGAGTTGAAACACATTGTATTTTAAATTAAATAGGTATGGATTCCACACAAACCATGTTCTATCCTTTTTAGCATTCCCTACTCAAAAAACTTATTTCCCCTCCCAAACCAAAGTAACAGATTTTACCGTGTGGTTGTCCTCTTCTCTAATCCTCCCCACTCTTCACCCAAAAAAGCTTCCAAGAATTTAAAGAAAGGCACTGTATCTAACCAAATCTAGGGCACTATGCAAAGAATTAATCAGGAATTCCAGGCTGGCTAGTTGACCTTGCTGACCTCCTAGGACGTTCTCAATCTGCCATTACTGTCAGCCCACTATTGGCAAGACTTCAGGCAATGTCAGAAGAGGTAGAGAGGGTGTGGCTGCAGCTTAAAATTGGAGCAGAAGCTGCAAAGAATAGTACACTTCAGAGAGAGGACCATGAGACACAAGAAAACAATAGCCTCTGACAGTCAACCCAGTCATGGGATGATGAGAGACAGAGGGCTGCCTTTGCCTCACACAAGAGAACTTCTTATAAGGTTCTGGAGGCTCGCTCATGCGTCACAGGGAGATAGGGCTCTGCCATGGGGAACCCACAGATGAGCAAAGGCCAGCATTCCTCAAGCCATGTACATCCACAGACACTGTATTTATCATTCTAAGAAAAGGTCATGGCAGGGTAAGGGATTTTAGCATTGCTTAGAGAAGGAATGCTTTCTGAGTAAATTTTCAAAGAATCCTAGAGAACTGTTTTATAATTCCTACAGTTGGCTGGTAAATCTAACATCTAATTCTATATCAAAGACGTGTGTGTTGAGGGGTGGGGTTGAGGTACAATTGACACATGGCATTATCCTAATTTCAGGCGATAACATAATGCTTCAATATTTGTGTATATTACAAAATGATTACCATAAATGTTAACGATTTATGTTAACCATTTATATATACTATTAATGATATATCATTATGTTAACGATTTATATATACCATTTATGTTAACGATAAATCTAGTTAACATCCATCACCACACAGTTAAAAAAATTTTTCCCTGTGTTGAAAACTTTTAAGATCTACTCTCTTAGCAACTTTCAAATATGAAACAGTATTATTAACTATGGTCGCCATGTTGAACATTATATCCCCATGCCATTTATTTAATAGCTTGTAACCAAAAGTGTGACTTTTATAATATACCTAAACTGGTAAAAATTGGGTGCAATTTGTTTTCTCTAAGACAAATGGAAACAGACAAAAAAAGACATCAAATTAATCAATATGAATGTTTCTGGGCAAACACTGTTGAAAATATAGCTTAACTTAAAAAATTCTTCCCATAATTTTTATCGCATTTTATAATCAGTCACCGCAGTCTGCCCAATTTCTTGGTGACTCATTATTACATCTTTCTTAGCAAAGGAGAATACCTGTATTTCCTGTTAGCAGGATTTTCCTTTCCTGAATTTATGCAACCTAATTATACTGTTGTTTTTTTTTTTTTCTCCCTTTTACTCAAAATAACATGATGGGGAAAGAAAAAGCCAGGCCAGGAGCACTTACTGTTTGTGTGTTCATATGATCTGAGAGAATCTGACAGAGCTGGGGGAAGGAGATCCTTGGACTTCAGAGACCATGTAATAGAGTTTGGGTGATTACATAAGTTTTTACTTAAATTGGGACAGTTTTGAAAATGAAAGAAAGCACTAATCAGATAAAATAATAGGACAATGCTGTAAATCAAGAGGCAAATGAGAATTTACGGTCAACCTAATACGGTGGAAATGGTCTGGACTTACAACCAAACCTCGACTGTACCATTTCCTTGCTTTTGACCGGTGCAAAGTGATATAATCTCCGTGAACTTCATCTTCGTTAGTAAAACAGGGACAATAATTCTCACATGTTAAGAGAGGGGAGAGGGACCTGGTGTAGTACATATCCTTTGTTAAATATTATCCTGATGATGTCTGCATGTGTATCCAAAGTTCTTCACCATAGACAGCATGATATTATGAATGGATTAGGTTAAACTGCACTTGAGGTGCAGTCAGTTGCCTCATCACTAATCCCTACTCCAGCATGGCAGCTGGAGAGGTCATCAGGAAGACTCCTTATAGAGTTAGGGACTTCCTATAGAGGTAGGTATAGATTTCCCTGGTGGCTCAGTCTGTAAAGAATCTGTCTGCAATGCAGGAGACCCAGGTTCCATCCCTGGGTCAGGAAGATCTCCTGGAGAAGTCAGTAGTGACCCAGTCCAGTATTCTTGCCTGGAGAATCACATGGACAGAGGAGCCTGGTGGGCTACAGACCATGGGATTGCAGAGTTGGATATGACTGAGTGACTAACACACACTACAAGTACATTTCTAAAGATTATTCTATTTAATATTTGTAGTTCAGTTGCTAAGTCGTGTCCACCTCTTTGTAACCCCGTGGACTGCAGCACACCAGGCTTCCCTGTCCTCCATTACCTCCTGGAGTTTGCTCAAGTTCTGTTTAACAAGTGTCAAAAGTGAATTTTCATTGTTGAAATTAGTGGTTAGTCACAATGGATGTTAGAAATAGTTCTCATTAATAGAAATTGTGATTTCCAAGATAGATGGACTAGCTGAAACATATTAGAGGTACTCCACTCAAGCATGAACAAGTTGTACAAAGCTGAACCATTAGAAATGGTGTGTGGGAAGGAGGGCTTCCAGTGGGTTGATGCTTACTAAAAGGGTGATAGAATCCTGGCTCTGGAATATTGTTCATAGGCCTCCAGTGAATCTTCCATGTAAGGTCATGACTGCAGAATCCAAAAGGACCAAGACCTGGCACTTCATCAGACTCCCAGAACAGGTGCTCTATGTCACCGTGTCTGCTTGCTAAACAAGTGTTTGTTTAACAAATATCTGTTTGACAGAAACTGGTCTAAGACTTGGTTTAATTATAAACTGGTTATGAGGTTGTTGGAAAATAGTCAATTTTCATCCCAATTCGTAAAGTTTGGCTGCTATCACAATCTACAAAAATAAGCCAGCAGTTTTGCATAATTAAATCATTTGCAAGTTAGCTGCCGTTTCTTAACCACTGATCAGTAATGTAATTCCCCATCTAGAACTAACTTCAGCCCATCCTTGGGGGCCTTATGGAATGAAAAAACAAACAAAACAAAAATGAAAAACTGAGGCTTAAATAAACTGACTTGCATAGAATGGTAAATGGTAGATCCAGGTTGAGAGCTCAAGACATGTGATTTGAAGCTCAATGCTTGGCACAGAGCAAATGTGTGTGTGTGTGTATGTGTGCATGTGTGTGCATGCGCACACACACACATCCATGTCAGATGAAGAGGAGGAATAGGAAGAAAAGGGAAGCAATGTGAGGGGACATGGAGAAAAACCATGTAAAAATTAGACATTAGAATACAGTGCCCTGGGAAGCCAAAGAAGTACTAAAATTAAGTGTAGGCCCCTAAAGAAGGAATAGAAAAGCTCTGAAGATATTTGCTCAAGAGCTAGCTCTAGTTCTAAAAATAAGAGTAAAATAATAGTTCTATAAATAACAAGAAAGTCTGTTAGAAAACAAACTTATGGTTACCAAAAGGGAAGGGGGGGAGGGCTAAATTAGGAGTTTGGGATTAACATATACACACTGCTGCTGCTGCTGCTGCTGCTGCTGCTAAGTTGCTTTAGTCGTGTCCGACTCTGTGCGACCCCATAGACGGCAGCCCAACAGGCTACGCTGTCCCTGGGATCCTCCAGGCAAGAACACTGGAGTGGGTTGCCATTTCAGTCTCCAATGCATGAAAGTGAAAAGTGAAAGTAAGTCGCTCAGTCGTGTCCGACTCTGTGCGACCCCATGGACTGCAGCCTACCAGGCTCCTCCGTCCATGGGATTTTCCAGGCAAGAGTACTGGAGTGGGGTGCCATTGCCTTCTCCACATATACACACTACTATATATAAAACAGATAAGCAATAAGAATCTACAGTATAGCACAGGGAACTCTACTCAATACTCTGCAATAACCTATAATGGGAAAGAATCTGAAAAAGAATAGTTACATGTATACCTGAATCACTTTGTTGTACACCTGAAACTAACAATACTGTAAATCAACTATACTGCAATATAAAATAAAAATTAAAAAAATAACAAAGTCCATTAATCTTTAGCAGTGGACTGAGAATAGTACATTTGTACCCTTGAATCCTACTCTCAAAAAGGGCAGATTTTCTCTTCTGCTCTTCATAATAATATCAATGGCTATTATTTACTGAGCTCTTTCAAGTAGTGCTAAATATCTTACACACATCATCTTATCACCTTCACCACACCTCTATAATGAAGGTATTACAGCAATTAAACAATTTGATCCTCCTTTAAAAAAACCCACTGGAATAGGTACTATCGGGTTGGCCAAAAAGTTCCTTTGGGTCTTTTCCATACGATGTTACAGAAAAACCTCACGCAAACGAGAAAACTTTTTGGCCAACTCAATATTATTCCTATTTTACAAATGAGGAAACAAAGGCACAAAAACGTTCTGTAATTTTCCTAAGATAACATGGCTAATAAGCCGCACAGTTGGCTCAGCCTCACTGTTCTTGGCCATTAAGCTACCTATGCAAGCTGTGCAGAATGTTGTTGAATGGTGCTGACTTAAAACCTTGTGGCCAGTCTAACATGTGAAGTAGAAAACTATGCTGACGGAGGAGCCTGGTAGGCTGCAGTTTATGGGGTTGCTACGAGTCGGATAGGACTGAGCGACTTCACTTTCACTTTTCACTTTCATGTATTGGAGAAGGAAATGGCAACCCATTCCAGTATTCTTGCCTGGAGAATCCCAGGGATGGGGGCGCCTGGAGGGCTGCTGTCTATGGGGTCACACAGAGTCGGACACGACTGAAGTGACTTAGCAGTAGCAGCAGTACAAAATGTGGATTTAGGAGAGAGGGGCCAGAGGCGAGATGTACTCGCCTGTGAAGAGCCATGTGATCTGGAGTTGTTGCTGATACATAAAGTAAATGAAAAATGGCAAGTGAACTCGAGACCCAACCACGAGGGTGAGCTCAACATGAAATCTGACATAGGAGTAAAGCCTCTTGCCTGAGAGCACTGGCGTGGGTGCCGCAGAGAGAAGTGAGATTATAATCTGAAGTTGAAGTGATGTTTAAGATCTCAACTCTGATTGAGAGGAGGAAAAAGCCCTGGGGACATCTCTGCGGGGTAGTGAATCATTCAAATTTCCCATTCTCTTTCTTGGAATTTGGAAACCTCAGTTCGAGAGCCAAGCACGGAGTCAGTCCACACCATTCACCAAGTAACGTTTCCATGAAGTACTCTTTGTAGGGCCCTCAGAGTCCCAGTTGTAAATGCAGAAAAAGTACTGTCTTTATTTATTTAATGTCTGCAAGATTGGGTTCTCAGGAAGAGAAATGCTCTGCAAATTCCACACATTCTCCAACAATAGGAAAAGTGATTTGAAGAATGACAAAATCACCACTCCCAAATTCTACACTACAGTTTTAGGAGAAATTAGATCTGTCATACTCAAGAATTCAAGTCATTTAGAGGCAACTGCTGCCGTAGGTCAGTCTCACACAGCTGGTCGCAGCCTCCTGGGACAAGTTCTAAGCCATCATATTAAAGTGGAGACTTTCCTTTATCTTTATGACTCCATATGATTCCAACCAGGGCTCCAACCCCTCCCTACTTTCTGATTCATCCACGCAAGCAAGTAAGAACACCAGGTGAGCATACATATTTACATAAGCTTCAAGGCTGCGCAAACAAACTCTCACCCGGGTAAAGGGCAGTATATAAATGGCTCTTCTTACCATTTTTAATGGGCTTTACACATCTAAAATCTCTTCCTTAGTCTTTTAAAAGTCCTTATCCCTGTTCTCTTCCCATCAGTGTTTTTCCTTCTGTACAACACACCAAGGTCTCTCTCATTTAACTCTTGGTGGTGGTGGTTTAGTTGCTAAGTTGTGTCTTACTCCTGCAACCCCACGGACTGTAGCCCACCAGGCTCCTCTGTCATGGAATTCTCCAGGAAAGAATACTGGAGTGGGTTGCCATTTCCTTCTCCAAGGGATCTTCCCAACCCAGGAATCGAACCCTGGTCTCCTGCATTGCAGGCAAATTCTTTACCGACTGAGCTATAGGGAAGCCCTATTTAACTCATATCCTTTTTATTACTAAGTGTATAAGTTCTAAAATAATGTGTGTAGGTTTTGAAATAATGAATGTCAAAGTTTCCTTGCATTCACAAATTGCCAATTAGCTAAGAATTTCTATTATTTCTAGTAAGGGGTTAACATGGGTTCTTTTTTTGTGATTATATTTTTCTTTTACTTCCATGGGCTCCACTTTAGATCTGTTAGGTTACATTGCTTTTCAGGCCACACCTTCTATCCTTATGGGTTTTGCAGAGATTAGAGAAAAATGGACTCAACAATTGGCTAGAAATGGAATTTCAGTGAGGGATAAAAAGTTGCTTACTATTTAGAAAGTCAACAAAGATATGTTCTATATTCTTATTATACACTTTTAAAATGCAGTGTTAGCTTAAAAACAAGTAAGCCAAGGGGAAAAAACAAACAGAAAATGCTACACATTAAAAGCCAGTACTTCTCCTTCCTGAGGACACTGTTTCTCAGTGATCAGTCAGTTCAGTCACTCAGTCATGTCTGACTATTTGTGACGCCATGGACTGCAGCATGCCAGGCTTCCCTGTCTATCACCAACTCCTGGAGCTTGCTAGACTCATGTCCATGGAGTCGGTGAAGCCATCCAACCATCTCATCCTCTGTTGTCCCCTTCTCCTCCCGCCTTCAATCTTTCCCAGCATCAGGGTCTTTTCCAATGAGTCAGTTTTCAGTGACAATTACTAGTCATTTTTGATTTCTTATAAATGCTTAGAACATCAGGAAGGCAAAGAAAACTGAGTTACTTCCAATAATTCACTACAAATAACTGACCTGACCACATTTCAATATAACTGAAGGTCACTGACTATTTTTCCATTTCCTTTGTTCTAGTTTTCAAATTCTGAATGATTAGTCTTGACCTTTAGCTTGCCATGTTCTCTGTGTCAGAGCCAAGAACAATTCCCAGGTATTTACTCAGCTAACTTCATCACTAAAGCTGCCAAAGAGGATCCAGGATGGAACTAACATAGGGGTTGCAGGTCTGTACAAAGGATAAAATTAAATATTGCACAGAAATGACCTCATGTGTTTTCACAGCCTCCACGTAAGTAGATAAATATTGTATTATTACCACTTGATAGATAGGGAAACTAAAGGGATAAGGAAACAAATAAAGACATCCGACATCTGAGAACCTATAATAGGAGAGGCAGTGTTGAGTTCTGGAACATACACATGAATAAGCTGAAGTCAACACCCTCCAAGTAGTCACAATCTAGTGGACATGGCTGACTGTGAAAAAACAACAATAATACAGACACAGAACACAATGGGAGGATGACGTCTGATGGCTGGAAGGTTTTGGAAGGATTTTGTGGTGATGAAATCTGAGCTGAGACTTAATGGTTAGGCAGTATTCTACAGACAAAGATGGTGGGATGGCAGAGGGGCCAGTTAAGATCAAAGGCATAGAAAGGATATAACATGAGACTCTGTCAATTATCCCATAGGACTTCAGTGCAGGGCAGGGGCAGAAGGGAGATAATGTGTTCAGAGGGTTTGTAGATATTCTTGAATGACAACTCTGGTAGCAATGTAGAGAAAAGTTAGGGTGGCAAGGAAATAATTTAGGCCGCCACTGTGATGGTTTAGGAAAGAAGTTTAGGAGGCTTGAACTGAGCAGAAGTAGCACTATAAAGAAAGGCAGTGATAGCAGAAGTAGACTGTATATAATTAGCAAGTGACTGGACATAGATTGCGAAGGAGGACGATGAGTTGAAGATGATTCTGACAGATTTGAATCACTGAACACATTACATTTGAGCTTATCCTTGGACTAGACAGAAGGGGATTTCTATTAGGGAGATCTAGAGATCAGGATGGGCTTCCCTGGTGGCTCAGATGGTAAAGAATCTGCCTGCAATGTGGGAGACCTGGGTTTGATCCCTGGGTTGGGAAGATCCCCTGGAGGAGGACATGGCAACCCACTCCAATATTCTTGCCTGAAGGATCCCCATGGACAGAGGAGCCTGAGGGCTATAGTCCATGGGTTCGCAACGAGTCAGACACGACTGACTAAACACACACACACAGATCAGGAGAGCTACTGAGTCACAAATCAACCACAGCGATATGATGGCTGAATCCACAAGAGGGCAAGAAATCACCAAGGAATAGAGTACAAAAAGAAACCTGACAAGAGTTTTATAGAATACAAAATAGAGTACAAAAAGAAAACCTTAAGATGCAGGAAACACCTGCATTTTAAGACAGAGATGGACAGTGAAAGAAGAGTCATGGGTGTCACCTGAACAGATGGCCTAAGAGGGAAGCAGATGATGAAAGGGATAGAAATCAAGGACGAAGGGCTGAGCTGCTGAGAGGAGGACTAAATGATTTCCTGTGGTCACACAGGTCATGCCCTCCCTCCTAAGCTCCGCACCTACCTACTGAATTATCACACAAGAAAAACAATGTGGTTTTTCAAGAGGAACTTATTTTCTCATTTTGCCAATGGTTAACCTGGGACTTGGTCATCAAAATAAATTGCAAGTTCTAGTCTTCATTAAACTTTCTTCGCAGCTCACACTAGTTTCCTGACGTTGAGCTTTTCGGATGATTATTATTAATCAAGTACCAGGCCTCCCGTGCCCTCCTTCACACTGGTTACACGTTAGGGCTTTCGAGTCACAGAGGTTGCTTGGTATCTAACTCAGCAGCGTGGCGAGGCTTGTAACCTAATTTCTCCGACCTCGGTTTCCTGGGGGCGGTGGTACTTACCTATTCAAGTTGAGAAGAGTGCGTAAGAGAATGCAAGTAAAAACTCTCAGCACTTTGCCGTCAAAGGCTCAATTCATTTTTGCTGTTACAGTATTGAAATTTCCCTGAAGAAGAGGCCTGGTCTCCTGCATTGCAGGCAGATTCTTGACCATCTGAGCCACCAGGGAAGCCCCCAAAGAGACTATTATTCCCTAAGGCAGGCGTGCAGCATTGACCTGAGGCCGTGTGAGCCTCATTCCTGCCAGACCGCAGCGAAACGTATTCGCAGGAAGATGGATAAAGAGCTGACGGGTTTTCCCGTGGACTCTGCATACCACGGAGGGGGGCCGCTGGCTGCCGGGCGCCGGGGCAAGCGGGATCGCAGGACCCACTCCAGCCCCTTGAAGAACCACACGTCCCAGGGTGCAGCGCGCCCACCCAGGATGGCAATTTGGCCCGGGTGGGGTCGGACTGCGAGCGAGCCGGGGCGGAAGCGGTGCACGCTGGGACCGGTAGTTTTCGCATCTCAAGTGCACCGGTCGGAGGACGGCCGAGCGGAGAGGTCCCTCCCCAGTCCCGCC
>NW_011494894.1:6194359-6194590 GCF_000754665.1 Bison bison bison
GTCCTGAGGCGCAGCGTGCCCGGGCTCTACCCGGAAGTAGCGTTTGGGAAGGCGGTTTCCTAGACTACGACACCGGAAAGCTGGGGGAGGCGCTCCGGGCTGCTGAGGGCTGAGGGCGGTGGCAGCGCTGGCGCTGGGGACTGGCTTGGTGGCTTCGGGAAACTGCTCGGCGACGGCGGCCGTTCGCGTCCCTCCGCATCCCGCCCTCAGCACGGCTCGCAGCCCCTTCGC
>NW_011494894.1:6194908-6201300 GCF_000754665.1 Bison bison bison
GAAGCTTGGGTAAGGGTGCCTGACAGCCTGGGGGTGGGTTTCCTCGTGAGGCTGACCACGGGCGAGGGTGCCTGTCATTGCGACCCGGGCGCTCAGTGGCCTCTCCTGTCGCGACTGGGGACGGCTGTTTCCTCGAGAGGACCCTGGCGGTGTGGACAGGGTGCGGGAAGACGGGGGCCCGCGAGGCGACCTCGGGGGGCTGTCTCGGGGGTGTCGCCCGGGCTGTCTGTGACCTGTGTAGGCTCCCCAAGACCAGCCGCGGTGTGTCAACGCAGCTGCCGTGTCAGTGGCCCGGGAAGGGGGCTCCGGCCGGGGTCCCTGCGCGCGAGATTTCTGCGGGCGTTCTTCATTCAGAGAGGTGGTTAGATTTCTCGCAGCAGGGAGCTCCCAGGTGGGAAAAATGCGGCTGATCTCCCTAGTTAAGGAAATCATGTTTACACCTGTTACGGACTAGGGGGCGTTCATTGGAACTTGAACTTTACGCATTTTACCATTTCCTTTGCAGTGTTTCTTGCGCTGCATCTTCATAGAACAATATTGGATGGTAGTGGTTCGTAGCCCAGTAGCCCAGATTAAGTATACCTATTCACTTTACTCAAAGTAGTTTTATCAGTCTTGAAAGGCATAAAATCATCAAGCTATATGTATAGCATTTCATTTAGAGTCAGTATTCCTAATATAGGCCAGGTCCCACAGATGAATAAAGGAAAAGCCAAGAACCGGTAGAAAATGGGCAAAGGGCATGAAGAGTTAACTCACATAAGAGGAAATGCAAATGCTTAATAAACATGAAGCTATTCAACCTCATAAATGTGAGAGATGCAGATTAAAACAATGAAATAGCAGTTTTTTGGCCATCAGGTTAGTAAATAGAAAGCAGAGTGCATGAATAGAGTACTGCCTGGATAGCTGAGCGGTGAGAAAAAACTTGGTGGGAGTGTAAATTGCTATACTTTACTTACAGTCTCCTGAAATTTAAATTGTCTGCATCTGCTGATTCATTAATCCCATCTCAGAATCTATCCTACAGAAATAAAAGCACTATTAAAGTAGAGATAGGTGTACAAGGATGTGCATTTTGAAGTAGCAGAGCTGTCCCTTGGAACGTTCATGTTGTGGAATAAAACTCAGTCCTCAGAGGAGTTAGGCCATCAGAAGGCTGCCCAGATTATATTTTTAAGACAAAAAAAGTGTAAGTTATAGAATAATATCTGTGGTACCATCCCCCCCCTTTTTTTAAAAAAGAATAAATTGTCTAAGCTCAGAAAAACATGGAAAGATGATTACCTCCTGGAGTTATGATGGAGATGACGTGAAACCATCAGGATTTGTTTTAGATACAGACTTCCACTTTACTGAAATTGTTGCTCAGTCTTGCATTAGTTTTTAAATAAAATAGCAGGAAAAGACACTTGTTGGAAAAAAAGTATCAGCTATCCAAACAAAATGGACTAATAAACTCTAATAAGGGTCTTAAATTTCCCCTTTATAGATTTAATGTAACACTGATAACTGCTTAACTGAATACTCAGTGTTCAGTGCCAGGCACTTTACATATACTGTCTCTGTAATCCTGTTTTTTAATGAGGTGAATGCAATCCCCATATTGCAGATGAGGAAATTGAAACTCAAGGTTGATGTGTTCAACGTGACAGAGCTAAGTAAATGGTGGAGCCAGTATTCAAACCCAAGTGCTCCCAAGTGCCTCAGAGCCTGTGCTCCCTGCACTTTGCTGTAGTTAGTTCCATAAGACTTGGAAAGTGATGCTTCAAGTCTGTTAAGGAGAGCAAGTATTTTTATTTGACTGCCACTCCCCCCCCCCTTTTTTTAAAATTTCTGTTCTTTTATTTATTTCTTTTGTCACACTGCACGACATGGGGATCTTAGTTTCTAGACCAGGGATGGAACCTGCGCCCCTTACAGCGGAGGTGTAGATTCTTAACCACTGGGCGCCAGGGAAATCCCTTCCCTTTTTACTAAAAGTTTTTGTTAAGAAAAGTCATTTGAATAACTTATTTTTGACCAAGACAAATTTTTAACTAGAGCGGTCCAACCAAATTGGCTTGAGATTTCAGCTCAGATTTTGAGATCATTTATGAAAGTGGTTACAATTATTTAGGCTTGTTAATTTAGATTGCCTTACTTTAGGATAAGAGTATAATAAGAGTCTATAGCTACAAACCATAAATACACATTGCTTGACTGTTTTCTCCTCTGGGAGTTTTCAGGAGACTGAACTTTGATCTGTTAGATTTACCGGTACAGTTTTTTTCAAAAATCCAAATAATGATTTATGATAAAAAGCAGAAAATGCCCCATCCCTTACCCTCCCCCTAGACTAAACTGATGATAAGGACTGAAATGGTTAGGAATAGTAAAAAATTGCTTGGTTACTTGCAGTTTATAGCTTTTGGAATCATTTAGCTGGATATATGTAGTCTTATACTTCATGGAATTCATTGATTGTTTTTGTGTTTTAAATGTTGCAGCAGTTGTTAGTGTTTTTACTTTAAAAATGAAGTGTAAAACACTTCAATGTCTGTAGCGTATTGGCAAGCAATGTAGCTTTAGAAAAAGCTGACGTACAGAAATTATTTACAGTGAGGAAAGAGTGGACCTGATTTCCAATACATTTTTATTCAGTTGTTAAAGATACAAAACGCAACAGAAAACTGTGTTTCTGTATAATATAGTAGTTATTCTACCATTCTTTATTTAAGTATGATTGTTAGGACTTAGGTGTAATTAAGAAAGTGAGAGAGCTCAACTGGATAGTACATACCTCCGGTTTGAAGTATGATTGGTGAAATTTGGTGATCATGGGATGGTCATGCGCTTCATAAATGTAAGAATTGGGAATAATGTGTCATTTGCAAACATGATTTATTCATCATCTTGAAGCTTGAGGGCAAAGTTGGGTTAACAAGTTAATGCTAATGTTATCTGTAATATATATGTCTAGGCACTACTGTTACCAGTTACAGGAATTTATCTTAACAGTAATTTTTTATTCTATTTCAGGGGAAGGAAAAAGGAATTTCCATATTCCATTTATTGATATCAGTGCTTAAAGGGAAAACTTAGCTCTTTTTTTGGTTCTGTTTATTAGCTAATTTGAGAGTTCTTTGTCACCTACAATATAATATAAAAATGTCTAGAAGGATTCTTTGAGATACTCCATAATTTTCTGAGATAACTTGATCCATTTTCTATCATACATATAAACATATAAAGAATTAGTGTTTTAGCAAAGTGGCTTATCACCTTGTTTTCCCTGAGCTACCAGGGAAGCCCCTTTTAATGATTAGGTGTTTTTAAATAATCATTATTTATAAAAAGTTGGTAGGACTTAGCTTGTTCAGTTCAAAAGGTTGAGTGTACTTGATTCTGCTGATTATTATAGCAGATTCTGGAAATTAGTCCTTTTGTGTCTGCTAGCTTTACTGTTACCAGTATTTCATCATCCATGATTACAGCTTTTAAAATGACAATTGCAATACAACAGGAGGTAAAATAAAAATAGATCCAGCCATTTTCTTTAAGACTCTTAATTCTTGACATTAGTGATTGAAACTTTGGGAATAATAGTAAGAATTAATACAAGACTGTTATTGATAAAATGTTTTTCTTTTGATAATTATCTTTTGATAATTGTCAATAATTAACATTGACTTTTGTAGTTTTTCTTATAAGACTCCCCCAAATTTAAGAGTGTTTAATTGAAAGACTGATTTCTTGGTCTTGGTCTTGCAGATTTTGACTTAGTAAGTCTGGTATTTGTTTTAATTGCTAAGTCCTGTGCAATTGTTTTGCGACCCCACAGACTGTAGCCTGGTAGGCTCCTCTGTCCAGGGGATTTCCCAGGCAAGAATACTGGAGTGAGTTGCCATTTCCTTCTCTAAGAGATCCTCCCTACCCAGGGATGGAACCTGCATCTCCAGTATTGGCAGATGGATTCCTTGCCACTTAGCCACTTCAGTGTAAAAAAATGGAGACCTTGTTACTTATCTGATGCTTTCATGGATTATTTTGGGTAATCCCTAAAGCGTCTGTCTACAATGCGGGAGACCCAGGTTCGATCCCTGGGTTGGAAAGATCTCCTGGAGAAGGAAATGGCAATCCACTCCAGGATTATTGCCTGGAAAATCCCATGGACGGAGGAGCCTGGTAGGCTACAGTCCATGGGGTCACAAAGAGTCGGACATGACTGAGCGACTTCACTTCACTTCAGCTGAAGTAGATGCATTAGTCTCATTTTCCAGTTGATCAGACTGAGGATTTTAGAGCTAGGATGTGCCCCGAGGACACAGGATTCAGTTCAGTGCCCCAGGCTCTACTTATTCTGGGTAAGAGCTCTAGGTAGAAATGGAGCCTGGCTATAGGGATTAGATCTGATAGAGTGCCTGAAGAACTATGGAGAGGTTCCTAACATTGTACAGGAGGCAGTGATCAAAACCATCCCAAGGAAAAGAAATGCAAAGGCAAAAATGGTTATCTGAGGAGGCCTTACAAATAGCTGAGAAAAGAAGAGAAGGGAGAGGCAAAGAGAAAAGGAGAGATATACCCATCTGAATGCAGAGTTCCAAATAATAGTAGGGAGAGATAAGAAAGCCTTCCTAAGTGAACAGTGCAGAGAAACAGAGGAAAACAATAGAATGGGAGAGACTAGAGATCTCTTCAAGAAAATTAGAGATACCAAGGGAACATTTCATGCAAAGATAGACACAATAAAGGGCAGAAACAGTATGGACCTAACAGGAGCAGAAGCTATTAAGAAGAGGTGGGAAAAATACACAGAAGAAGAAAAAAGAAAAGAATATGAAGAACTATGCAAAAAAGATCTTAATGACTCAGATAATCCCAGTGGTGTGATCACTCACCTAGAGCCAGACATTTTGGAGTATGAAGTCAAGTGGGCCTTAGGAAGCATCACTACGAACAAAGCTAGTGCAGGTAATGGAATTCCTCCTGAGCTCTTTCAAATCCTAAAAGATTATGCTGTGAAAGTGCTGCACTCAATATGCCAGCAAATTTGGAAATCAGCAGTGGCCACAGGACTGAAAAAGGTCAGTTTTCATTCTAGTCCCAACAAAGGGCGAAGCCAAAGAATGTTCAAGCTACTGCCCAATTACACTCACTTCATATACTAGCAAAGTAATGTCCAAAATTCTCCAAGCTAGACTTCAACAGTATATGAATCGAAAACTCCCAGACGTTCAAGCTGAATTTAGAAAAGGCAGAGGAACCACAGATCAAATTGCCAACATCCTGTTGGATCATAGAAAAAGCAAGAGAATTCCAGAAAAAATCTTATTTCCGTTTCATTGATTATGCTAAAACTTTTGACTGTGTGGATCACAACAAGCTATGGAAAATTCTTCAAGAGATAGGAATACCAGATCACCTTACCTGCCTTCTGGGAAATCTATATACAGGTCAAGAAGCAAGAGTTAGAACTAGACATGCAACAATGGACTTGTTTCCATGTTCCCAATTGGGAAAGGAATATGTCAAGGCTGTATATTGTCACCCTGCTTATTTAACTTCTATGCAGAGTACATCATGGGAAATGCTGGGTTGGATGGAGCACAGGTTGGAATGAAGATTGTTAGGAGAAATATCAAATACCTCAGATATGCAGGTGATACCACCCTTATGGCAGAAAGGGAAGAGGAACTAAAGAGCCCCTTGATGAAGATGAAAGAGGAAAGTAGAAAAGCTGGCTTAAATCTCAACATTCAAAAAACAAAGATCATGGCATGCGGTCCCATCACTTTATGGCAAATAGATGGGGAAACAATGGAAACAGTGACAGACTTTATTTTGTTGGGCTCCAAAATCACTGCAGATGGTGACTGCAGCCATGAAATTAGAAAATTCTTTCTCCTTGGAAGAAAAGTTATGACCAATCTAGACAGCGTATTAAAAAGCAGAGACATTACTTTGCCAACAAAGGTCTGTCTAGTCAAGGCTATGATTTCTCCAGTAGTCATGTATGGATGTGAGAATTGGACTGTAAAGAAGGCTGAGCGCCGAAGAATTGATGCTTTTGAACTGTGGTGTTGGGGAAGACTCTCGAGAGTCCCTTGGACTGCAAGGAGATCCAAACAGTCCATCCTAAAGGAAATCATTCCTGAATATTCATTGGAAGGACTGATCCTGAAGCTGAAGCACCAATACTTGGGCCACGTGATGCGAAGAACTGACTCATTGGAAAAGACCCCGATGCTGGGAAAGATTGAAGGCAGGAAGAGAAGGGGACAGACAGAGGATGAGATGGTTGGATAGTATCACTGACTCAATGGACTTGATTTTGAGCAAGTTCTGGGAGATGGTGAAGGACAGGGAACCCTGGCGTGCTGCAGTCCATGGGGTTGCAGAGTTGGACACAC
>NW_011494894.1:6201400-6224772 GCF_000754665.1 Bison bison bison
ATAATTAAATGAGTTAATATATGGAAAGCGTGTAAAATAGTGACCAGCATATATTAAATATTACAAAGTAAATATCATTATTGCTTCTCCAGTATTTGACAATGCTGTGGTCTGTCCTTCTATATGTCAATGAAACCATGAGTTTCTGAGCAGTTCTGTCGTGCTCTGAGAGCCAAAACTGCCAGTGCATTTCCTGCTTATTAGGGGGCAGTCACATAATTAACCAGGTCATGAATGACAAAGGCAAAATCTGGTGTGGGGATCAGAAATCTCCACTTTAAACAGTCATTTTGGAATTTTGAGAAACAGAGTAAGCCAAATACACGGATTTCTTTTTGAGGATTAGTTTTCTTACTTCAGGAATGAATATTGTTTATTGACTTTTGACAGTTTTTTAAAGGAGCAAAAGGTACACAGTAGAATCATAAAATATAGCTTTTGGAAATGTGACCAACATATTAACAAATATGTGTTAAACTAGACATTAGTGATCTTATTTAATTTAAGGGGAAAGGCAGAGGCTTGATAGAGTATTGTTATTTTATAGTAATACACATTCCACCTCTTTTTTTTTGGTTGAATGTTTAGTATAAGCAATAAATGTTAATAATTATTTCTTTGGGGGCTTTTTATTGTTTTCTGCTTTTGAGACATTTATATTAAATAATTTTGTTAAGAGGTAATTGTTTTTCATCATCAGATTTTCTTCTCTCTGCATGGCATACATCCTTCAACAGTTTTCTTAGGAAAGAATATAAGATGAATTTTATATGAATTTCTGGAATAGTGAAAGGTTGGCTTAGCTCTGTGTGATTCATGAAAGCTTGTCTGCTAACACTGGTCTATTTCCTGACTCTGTTTATATTCCTTCCTAACTAAATATTTCTTTTGTTTTTGTTGGTATATGTTTATGAAGGAGTATTAACTTTTTGAAAGACATTAAGTAGAATATATTTAACTTTTTCCCATTTCTGCTCTTTTAAAATTAGGAATCAAGTACTGGAAATGTTTGATCATGCTTATGGTAACTATATGGTAAGTAGAAAGCTTATCTTAATATACCATTTATGTGAGCTGATTATTATGTGAGCTCAGTCAACTGGGAATTTTATAACTTGAATTAATAAATTTAATTTTCGTTAAAAATTCATTTTTAAAGGACGTTTTTAAAAATAGTGTCAACATAGGGTAACAGGGTATTCCTGATAGTGGTTCTTAGAGAACCAATATATTGAATAGGTAAGAATAAATTTAATTAGATTATGAAACTGTATTTAAGTAGTTTCCTTTGATGCTATCAATGGTGTATATTAAATAGTTTGCATAGTTATATATGGTAAATATAAACATGAGTAAGGTGCTATCTTTGCCTTAAGGGAAATGCTTCTCTTAACTAAACAAAAAAGTATTTACAGAATTACTATATTCACTTTATGAAGAAAACCATTGCTTTCAGAGAGTCAGACTGTCACCTAGTTTCTGTCCAAATGATATCCTCACAGTGGGCCTTGATTTGAATATATTTTTTTTCTAGATATGCTGGTCCATATTATTTTAAAATGCCTTAGTGCTCACTTGAGTGAAATAACAAGCTTAGTTTTGCAAAGCAAAACATGTTCTGGAGACCTGTTGCATAATAGTGAATATACTTAATGTTGCTAAACTCACGCTTAAAAATGGTAAAGTTTATGTTCCATGATTTCCACCACAATTAAAAATTTAATTTTAATTAAATAGTACAGGACTAGGAGGTAGGGAAGGGCATTTGTAACTGCCCCCCCGAACCCCAGTGACCTCTTGCCCCCCGCAATAAAATGATCTTAAAATGCAAAAAAAAAAAATCATAATAATTTTTAAAAGATAACTAGCCAGCAAATTTTAGAGTTCTGAATACAGTTTTACAAGTAAATTTGTGTAATTTTGACGAGCTTAATCAGATTATTCTGAGAATTACTTCTTATGAAGTAATTGTTATGTCAGCATATCTTCTATGATTAAGGCCTGTAAATGTAGTTGGGGAAGGTTTGGCAAAGAATTAAGTTTAATTGATTCTGCTGTGTTTTTCAACTGATTCTGAATCCATTTTTCTGTTACCCAAATATCTTCATATGTCTACATTATCTTTATGAACATGTAAGTACATACGCTTTTATACATTAAAATTTTTTTTAAGCTTGTCTTATATTTGATAATTCCTATTCCCTTCTATATTGTACATCTTTTAAGAGTACATACTGAGTTCTTAAATGTTTTTAGGATATAATGGTGATGAAGTTCTGGGTGTTTTTACAGTTTTGAATTCATTTCTCAAGATTCAGCCATTCCCGTAACATTTCTTTCAAAATCATTTATCCCTGGTTAATTCAGTTTGGGCAAAGCATAATTTTCTCTAAGCTAATAGTTTTAGGGTGGCCAAGTGGATCTAGGTTACATCTTCAAACCTAAGCCATGTCATAAATGCATACTTTTAGTTCCAAGGTGAATAAGATGTTATACAGCTGGATTAGTTCAGTACATCTCACTGTGAATAGGGTCTTCTTTTGTGAAGCACAGTATCTTTAACATTTTGTTCCTTATTAGGTAAACAGCTGAAAGTTATATCAGTACATTTTTTCCTAACGTAGAAATGAGTTTCTGACAGAGCAGCTACCAATGGCAGCCCTCAGAAGACTTCTTGGTCCAGTTCTTATTTATGGACCCTAACTGGATAACTTTTATTACAGTCATCTGCCTGCAAGATCTAAAGGAGAGGGATTTCAGTTCCAAAGACCAGAAACTCTTGGAATTAACACCCCTCGCCCTCCATTTTTCGAGTGAAGTCATACCCATCTGCAGTCCACTGCAATATGTATTTTAAAATGTTCAACTATTTTACGACATGAGTGACTCTTGCAGTATACTTGTGCTGTGCTCAAACTGTGTGAGGTTTGTAACCCAAGATTTAGTCTAGAATTCACACTTCCCCTTTTCAAGTTCTCAGCTAACATGAAACGGTTCTAAAATGTTAAACAGAGACCAGGTACGTTGTACTTGTTATGTGAAGTCAGTTGCAATTTTTTTCTAGTTCCTATACTCAGAAACACTATTAGCTTGTTATAGAGTAAAAGTATATATAGATTTTGGAGTTAGATGAGTTTGAGTTCAAATCCTATATCAGTTATTTAGCTTGAACCTTAAACAGATCATTTAACTCCCTTGGGCAGTGTCTTCCTATGAAAAATGGGGATGAGTACAAAGGATTATTGTAGAGTATAAGATTTTTGAGATCACAGGGCCTTTTCTTTACTTTTTAATAAATTCATCGTCTATATGTCGTATATTTAACTGGCATCATGAAAAAATGAAGTGAAAATGTTAGTTGCTTAGTTGTGTCCAACTCTTTGTGACCCCATGGACTGTAGTGTGCCAGCCTCCTCTGTCTGTGGAATTCACCAGGCAGGAATACTTGAGTGCGTAGCCCTTCTCTTCTCTAAGGATCTTCCTGACCCAGGGATCAAACTCAGTTCTGCTGCATTGCAGGCAGAGCTACCAGGGAAGCCCAGCTGGTTCCCTACCTGGTACATGAATGGGTTTTTTGTTTTTTTGTTCTTGAAAGCATTGACTTGAATTCTTAGGAAGGTATAATCAAATGGGTTTTTTTTTTTGCATTTGATTATTGTGATATATCTTTACCTTTTAAAATCAGAAATTGTTTAATAAATTTTATTAAAAGTATAAAGTGAAATAAAAGTAAAGTCGCTCAGTCGTGTCTGACTCTTTGTGACCCCATGGACTATAGCCTACCACGCTCCTCTGTCCGTGGGATGTTCCAGGCAAGAGTACTGGAGTGGGGTGCCATCGCCTTCTCCAAGAAAGTACGTTAATGGTTAATTTGGGGATGTACAACTCTGTTTGCTGTAGTCAGTTGCCTTCTATGCTAAAATGGCTTTTAAATAAATGTTGAAAACTTTTCATTTCTTACTAGACTTAAAAAATATTACTCTCCAGTCTAATACACAATTACAGCAATTCTTTTAACTTTCTTGGTTTTGGGAAAACAATATTATTTTCCAAAGACAAGCAGAATAATATTAAAAGCAAAAACTCTGGAAATGGAGCAGGATACCCTGCGATAGCTCTGCCAGCTGGATTACAATGGGAAAGTCACCTCATCTCCCTGGACCTGTTTCTTCATCTCTCTCAAATGGTTTGCCTGCCTCACAATGTTTTAAAGATTAAGCAAGTTAATATAATTAAAGTACTTGGAATTTGTGTCCAGCAGATAGGAAACACTACGTGTTTATTGCTACCAGCTACTGCCGGTATCATGACAGCTGCTAGTAATTCATTGTCTATCTGAGACTGAAATGGCCCTCCTAAAACTTATTGAGGCTTTAACTCAGAACTCCTTCCCTACATGGTGCATAGAACTTTCTTCAAACACACTCATTCTTTCCTGTTCGAGGCATGTCGTCTTTGAACTTTGTTTTTCTTTATGATTCCCCAGGTTCTAGTAATGTTATTTTTCAATAACAATGCCCTGCCAGCCTTAGGTAGATTACTAAATCTTTGTGTTACTGCAAGACTTTTCTGGTGTTACATCCAAGACTTTTCTGATTTTATCAGTTGGTAGCTCAGCTGGTAAAGAATCCATCTGCAATGCAGAAGACCCTGGTTCGATTTCCTGACTCGGAAAGATCCCTTGGAGAAGGGATAGGCTACCTACTCCAGTATTCTTGGACTTCCCTGGTGGCTCAGATGGTAAAGAATCCACAGTGCAGGAGACCTGGGTTTGATCCCTGGGTTGAGAAGATCTGTGGAGGAGGGCATGGCAACCCACTCCAGTATTCTTGCCTTGAGAATCCCATGGACAGAGAGGAGCCTGGCGGGCTACAGTCCATAAAGTCACAAAGAGACACGACTCAAGAGGCTTAGAACACATGCATTTTATCAACTAAGAATATTATTTGGGGCTATCTCAGCATCATAAGGAGCTTCCCTGGTGGCTCAGATAGTAAAGAATCTGCCTGCAATGCAGGAGACCTGGGTTCAATCCCTGGGTTGGGAAGATTCCCTGGAGAAGGAAATGACTACCCACTCCAGTATTCTTGCCTGGAGAATTCCAAGGCCAGAGAAGCCTGGTGGGCTGCAGTCCATGGGGTCACAAAGAATAGGACACAACTGAGCAACTAAGCACACAGTAGCATAAATACTAACAATTATAACGAATGTACTTGACAGATCTCTAGCCTCAAACTGCGGTTTATCCGCAGTGAATTGCACAGATGACTTCCTTTTTTCCCCAAATAAAATGAAATTAGATGTGTTTTTTGGCAGTTCTTGTGCGACCTTATTTAACCTTAGACCACAGCCACTTTAGGGCTTCTATTAGCTTGTTTTTAGTATTTGCGCTGGGGCCAGTCTGCAGACTAAATTAGATGACAAAATACATGTATTTAGGCCACCAAATACAGAACTGTTTTGGATCTGAGCTCCCTGATCTGATGATCTCTGTCTTCTAATGTTTTTCCTGTTGACTATAGACAACTCATTTATCAACTATTATAAACAGAAACTACCTTGGTAGAGACCTAAACATTATAAATAAATTCTGAAAGAGTTGGTAAGTAGGTAAACTCCTAGCACAGTTGCCTTTAGCTAGGAGCATCATACCTATTCACTTTTAAGCTTGCTTTCGTGAGTGCACGGGCTTCCCTCATGGCTCAGACGGTAGAGCCTCTGCCCGCAATGCGGGAGACCCAGGTTCGGTCTCTAAGTCAGGAAGATCTTCTGGAGAAGGAAATGGCATCCCACTCCAATACTCTTGACTGGAAAATCCCATGGGTGGAGGAGCCTGGTAGGCTACAGTCTATGGGATTGCGAAGAGACAGACACAGTTGAGTGACTTCACTTTCCTTCATCTTCGTGAGTGCACATTTCAAAGAAAAATCAGTATCCTTTAAACAAAAGGAACTGTTTTAAAATGTAACTTCTTATGAATTTTCAGATTTGTGTAAGCTTTCTTAGAAATATTTTTTCCTGATTTTTAAAAAACCATTTTTCATTGTGGTTAAAATATACATAAAATTTTACCATTTAAACCCTTTTTAAGTGTATGGCATTAATTATGTTCACATTGTTCTGCAAATATCACCATCCACCTTCAGAACTTTTCCATATTTTAATTTGAAACTGTACCAGTGTTTCTTTTTGATAGTTTCTTAAAAAGAGTAATTCTATACATAAGTTTAAAAGTGGTATTAATGGTCAGGAGGAGGGCAGATACAAATACTTGTGTATGTGCAATTTTTGTGTGTAAACGATTATAGGACTACCTTTTATTAATCATTGTTCCTTGGCCTCTACTTTTAGAACATTCTAAAACAACTGCCAAAGTGACTTAAATTCTATATTGTCTTCTCGTTGGTTTTTTTGTTTGTTTCTTAAATCATACCGTAATACTCTGTGTAGGATTTTGACTCAATAGAACCACATCTTCCTATATGTTTAGGTAGAATTTACAGAGAAAAGAATTTCCGATTTCAAATGCATGGTTCTGTGTTGTACAGTTGAACACAGTTATTTAACTGGCACCACATTTATGATACAGAACATTTCCATCTCCCCAGAAGCTCTCTCATGCTCCTCTGCAATCAGTTCCTTTTCTCCACCTCTGACCTCTAGCAACCATTGTGATCTGGTCTCTGTCACTAGTTTTCCCTTTTCTAGGACTTCATATTAGTGGCCTCTTAGAATATGTATGTAGTATTTTGGTTCACATTCTTTCCTGTAGTGTGATGCTTTTGAGATTTGTCCATGTTGTTGGAGATATTATAGTTCCTACTTATTGCTCAGTAGTATTTGTTGATTTGGCAAAACACCATTCACTAGTTGATAAATATTTAGAATGATTATAGTCTTTGGCTCTTATTAAAAGACTGCTGTGAATTTGAGAATGCAGATTTTTATGTGGACATTCATTTACATACTTAGGAATGGGATTGCTGGGTCCTATGGGAAGGGTAAATTTAATTTTTTATAAGAAACTGCCAGACTTTTCTAAAGTGGCTGTAACATATTGCATTCCTTATGAGCAATTTAAGAGTTTCAGTTACTCTGCATCTTCTCCAACACTTGGTATTTTCAGTCTTTTTAATTTTAGCTATTCTAGTGGGTGTGTAGTGGTATTTTGTTGTGATTTTAGTTTTATTTTTCCTGATGACTAATGATGTTGAAAATCTTTCCATATGTTTAGTGTATCTTTTTTTGGTGAAACATCTGTTCAGATCTCTTGCTATTTTAAAATCAGGTCATTTGTCCTGTTATAACTGAGTCATAAGAGATATATTATTTTCTGGATATTAGTCCTTTATCATATGTATGTTTACAGATATTTTCTTCCCGTCTGTACTTTGCCTTTTAATTTTCTTAATGTCTTTTGAAGTATAAATGTTTTAACTTGTGACCAAGTCCAATTTATTCTTTTTCTTTTATGACTTATGCCTTTTATACCCTACCTAAAAAAATATTTGCCTAGCCCAGAGTCACAAAGATTTTCCTGTTTTCTTCTAGGTGTTTTAATGATTTTAGCTTTTTCAGTGAGATCTACTACTCATTCTGAGTTAATGTTTGTATATATGGTGTGAGGTAAAGCTTTGTTTATATTTTTTTCTTTGTGGATATCCCATTATTCTAGCACGGTTTGTTGAAAAGAGTATCCTTCTCCCACAGAATTACTTTGGCACCTTTGTAAAATCAGTTAACTTTATATGCTTGGGTGTATTTCTAAACTCTGTATCTTTTTTCCCACTGATCTAAATATCTATTAGTCCATCTGTATCAGTCTTGGATTAAGTGATATTAAGTCCTGAAATCAGGCAGTGTAAGTCTTTCAGCTTTGTTCTTTTTCAAAATTGTTTTGAATATTTTACATATTTTGCATTTTCATGTAAATTTTGGAATCATATTGTCAATTTCTAAAAAAAAACATAGCCTATGGAGATACTGATTGGGATTATGTTGAAATCTACACATCAGTTTGGAGAGTTTGACTTCTTAATAGTATCAAGTCTTTTAATCCATAAATATAGTGTCTGTGTACATTTATTTAGTTCTTAATGTTAGCAGTGTTTTGTTCTTTGCAGTGTACAGTTCTTGCACATCTCTTGTTAAATTTATTCATAAGTATTTCATATTTTTAATGCTCTTGTAAATTATGGTCTTTCAAATTTTAATTCCCAGTTGTCCATTGATTTCATACAGAAATACAGCTTTTTTCTGATAACTTGAGATCCTTGCTAAATTCATGTATGATTTTTAGTAGCTTTTTTGGTAGATTCCATAAGGTTTCCTACATGGTCAGTCATGTGATCTGCAAAAAAAGATTCTTCCTTCTTCCTCCAAACTATTTTGTTTTTTCTTAGAGCAGTAGCTAGGACTTCTTGTATGATGTTTAAAAGAAATGTGAGATCCTTGTCTTACTCCTAATCTTGTGACAAAAGCAGTTAGCCTTTCCCTGTTAAGTATGATATTAGCTGTGGGTTTTTCATAGATGCTCTGTATTCAGGTCCTTTCTATTTCTAGCTTGCTGAAAATTTTCATCATCCCAGGTTATTTATTAAATTTTGTCAAATACTTTTTTTGCATTATTGATAATAATCTTGCTAAAAATATCTGTTGGTAGCAAGACTTTATTTCATTACAACATTATTATTTATTATCATTTATTCCATGTAATATTATTTCTGAAGTTCAGTTTATTTTATCATTGATCAAACCAAATTGATTAACATACATTGAAGAATTTGGAAACTTTTGTTCTTATTTTGAGTACAGACTTCTAAAGCTTGCCAGCATTCTACTCTGTGCTTAATCTAAAATCTTATCAGATAACTGCAGTTTTGTTACTTATTTCTCCTCAGTGCTGAGAAACATTTCATAAAATATAGTGCTCAAAGGACCATATGTTCAGGGTAGAAGTATTAATAATTTAATAGTTTAGATAAATGGAATCCTAAACACCTGAAACACGGCTAAGTGAGTATAAGTAGTGAACAAAGGGGAAAAGGAATATTTGATTTGGGGTGAAAAGAGAACTGAAAAATTATGTAAGTTCAGTCAGTACTAGCATATGCTATCTATATATAATAGAGGGTTTATTAGATATCATTTAGTTTTTGTTTTAGGAAGGAATATCTTACCTGCCTCAAGAAGGGAGGTGAGGTGTTTAACAATAAAGATCTGGAATAAAACATTTAAAATGTATGTAATTTTATGGGGAATTAAATAGATTTGGTGTCTTCAGTAGCTCACTATTATAAATAAACAGTACTTTTGTCTTATTATTGATTTTAGTAAAGTCTCTTCCCTTTGGCTAGTTTTTGGAATTGGCTTTACTGAAAAGTCAGTTTGGATGCTGCTTTGAGTGTTTTTTTTTTTTTTAATTATGTATTTATTTATGGCTGTGCTGGGTGTTTGTTGCTGCGCAGGCTGTCTCTAGTTGCAGTGAGTGGGGCTGCTCTTCATTTGAGTCTGAGGGCTTCTCATTCTGGTGGCTTCTCCCGTTGCAGAGCACAGGCTCTAGGGCACGGGCTCCGTAGTTGCAGCACGTGGGCTTAGTGGTTGTGGCGCACAAGCTTAGTTGTCCTGAGGCATGTGGAATCTCCCCGGACCAGGGATCGAATCCATGTTCCCTGCATTGGCAGGGATCAGCAGAAAAGTCCTGATTTGAGTGTTTTAAAATTGCATATGTTTGTTTATTTTTTCGCTGCACTGGGTCTTTGTTACTACTCGGGCTTTTCTCTAGCTGTGAAGAGCAGGGGCTACACTCTATTTGTGGTGCTCGGGCTTCTCGTTGCGGTGGCTTCTCTGCTGTGGAGCACAGGCTCTAGGGCTCGCAGGCTTCAGTAGTTGGGATTTCCGGGCTCTAGCTCGATAGTTGTTGTCTACAGGCTGAGTTGCTCCATGGGATGTGGGATCTTTCCCAGATCAGGGATTGAACCCATGCCTCCTACATTGACAGGTAGATTCTTTACCACTGAGCCACAAAGGAAGTCCCTGATTGGAGTGTTTTGAAGCAGTTGTATCAAAATGCTAGTAAATTTAGAATTTGATGTGGAGAGTCTACTGTGTTTTGTTTTATGTTTTTGCTCTTGCTTTTAGCCAAGCACATGTTCTATCAATACTTAATTGATATAGGACTTTATCACCTGAGTTTTATTTTTAGTGATAATTTTTAAAGGTTTTTTTTTTTAATTTTCTTGGCTGTTAGTCATTAGCAGTATGAAAATTCTTATACTTTGTTCTGGCAGTACATTGAAGAGAAAGAATTACTGTAACCTCAGCCAAATTTGCCATGTGTGCATTGCTGTGAAATTATGCAAATCAACTGTAGTTTGCTTTATGATTCCCTGGTGGCTCAGGCGGTAAAGAATCTGCCTGCAATTGGGGAGACCTGGGTTTGATCCCTGGGTTGGGAAGATCCCCTGGAGGAGGGCATAGCGACCCACTCCAGTGTTCTTGCCTGGAGAATCCTGTGGACAGAGGAGCCTGGCAGAGTTGCAAAGAGTTGGACATGACTGAGTGACTAAGCACACACACACATGCATTGCTCTGAAATTATGCAAACCAACTGTAATTTGCTTTGTGGTTAACCAGAAGAAAAGGTTGTGGTTTTGTTTCTGTCCTTAATGTTGAAACAGGGGGACATAAAGTATTTTTACACCTGGTTCAAAGCTCTCTTATTTGATTATTCTGGTTTTCAGTTACTAATAATATTTTTCTTACCTGGATAAGCTTAGGGTTTGAGTTTCATATTTAATTTCAGATAAAGGTGATTGTATATGTGTTTTGCAAAACCCTAAAAATAGTATTGTTAAGCTTTCTAAGCAGCCATTTAAAAAGAGCTCTCTACAATCAAATTAACATTTGAATGATCTCTTATGTAGTATCTTTCAAAATACATAAGCAAGTTTTAAAAAATGTTACTTGAGTTACTTCTAAGTGTTTTTTATATGTGTTAAATATAAAACTATAAAGCATTAAAAATATTGTGCATTTTGGTAAATCATGGTTCTGTTGGAATTAAAAAGTAATTAGGAACTTGACATCTCAAAGCCACATGCAAAAGTAATTAGGAATTTTACTAAAATATATATATATAATATTAAAATTATAAAATATTGAATTCAGAATTTGGTAGCTGCATATGGATTCTAATTATATAAAAGCATTTGTTACCTGGAATCCTTTCCTCAGGAAATAAATCATTGTAGAACACCGAAGTTTTTAAAATAACCTGAAGGATTGCAGGCTGCAAGTCTTTTTGTATTTAGTCTAATTTTTTTGTTTTGGTCTTTCCTTTTGTGTGACCATCTGTGTAGTGTTCCTGACCTCTTTTTTTTTTTTTTGCTGCAAACATGGTAATGAGTTTGGAATCTAGATAATTAAGTGAGAGGCAGGAGGATAGAGCTGGACATTGGGGGTCAGGAATACTTTGGTTGAATTTTTAGAATTCAGAATCATATGGCATACAGGTATAGGAGGAACAAGTCAGATTCCAGGTATAAAGGATCAGAGTAGTCTTAGAAACTTTGCCACGGTGATATTTCATGAACGCAAGAAAAGTGGAATCGTATTTTCAAACTTCTGAAGGAGAGAAAATATGTTTCAGGCATTTTATAATCATTTGGATTGTTCTTCAAGTGTAAGGCAAGAGCCAGCTTAACCCAGAAATAACAGTACTGATGACTCTATTTTAAAGTAAACAAAAATAACTTACCTAAGGACAAAGTTCAGGCACCCAAGAGATAAAAACTTCAGGAATGGAGGCGCCAAAAAAAGTGGTGTGCATTGATTCCAGTTAAGTAGAATTCTCACGCTGGTAACTGGGGAAATTATGATTCCAGACCAGACTATAAATGTTATAAACCTTTAAAAAAAATCTTTGTCAAAGCATTTAAAATTTTCTTTCTGATAATTATAAATGTACAGAGAAATTTTTGAAATAGCTAAAACTAATATTTAGTGTACCGTTATTCAAAATATTAGAGACTTTGGAATTGAAGTATTATTTCTTTGTAAAAACCTCACTAAGAGAAGTTAGAACAGGACTCGCCTTGCTTGCCGCCGCCTTGTTGTATGACTTAAGATACAACATAAATCTCTGCTATACCTGGTGTGGTAGATACAGAAATTTCAAAATTTGGGCCCACTTCAAAAATTTTATCCTTTTCCCTCTGTGTCATGAAATTTCTGCAGGCATTATTATGTCACAACCACTTTTTTCGTCTGTGTGGATAATTTGGCCTTTACTGAATTCCTCTGGCTGCATGTCTAGATACTACTTCAGTGACAGCAGTATCAACGTTCCATGGTCAGCTGTTTCTTCTGTAATATCTTTTATGTTCAATGTGAATTTCACTTTCAGTGTTTCCACTTTTCATTTCTTTGTGAGCTTTCGTCCTCATTGATTAATTTCCTCTTTTGATTATATATTTTTATAAACTGTTAAACTGTCATGTAGGATTATCACTAGGTGACAAGGAGACATATAACTTCATGCTTGCTGTCTGAACTAAAAAATACACCGTGATCAATCACTAGTTCCACTTCGAAAGAAGTTATGTGATTGATCGCTGATCACAAGAAGCATCTGGTATTTATGTAGCAATTTGTGGATTGAAGAACTGGCACTTCAGTTTGCATTCTGTGCAATTATTTAAAAATACAATGGTACCTGGAATTTGAACCATGTTGCTGAAAGTTTAAATTGTGAATCTCAATTTGTGTGTGTATAGTGAAAACATGTAAAGTGAAAACTGTTTATAATAATATAATCGATAAAAATCCCAAGTTAGGGAAAAGGGTGAGTATATTAATCCTGTTATCCTTGTCAGGTATTATTATTATTATTATTGTCAGGTAAGTATTATCTAAAATTGAAATATGTAATACAGTGATTCTCGCTTCTAAATGTTTCTTATAGTCACATTTTATTAGTTTTGGGGGACTCTCTTAGGGACAGTCCCCTGGTTAAAGAGATTATAAAGTTTAGCAAGCTTTTCTTGTTTCTCTCCTTTTCTAAGATGTGCAGCCAAGTAATTGGAGATTTCAGTCCAATTTCATTGAAGCAACTGTTCAACTTAAAGAACCTACTTCATTGGCTATAGCCATGCATGGAGGGCCAACAACATCAACTCTCCGACACTTTGGGTGTTAACATATTTCCCTTTAAAGCCTGTCTTTATTCCTAATGCCCATGTTGTGGTCAGTGCAGCTTCGTCTTCTCACTCCACTATTCAGTTTTGGTATTGGAAAGTTTCTTATTTTCAAGCTTCAGTTCAGTTCAGTTGCTCAGTCGTGTCTGACTCTTTGCGACCGCATGGACTACGGCACACCAGGCCTCCCTGTCCATCACCAACTCCTGGAGTTCACTCAAACTCACGTCCATCGAGTTGGTGATGCCATCCAGCCATCTCATCCTCTGTCGTCCCCTTCTCCTCTTGCCCCCAATCCCTCCCAGCATTAGGGTTTTTTCCAGCGAGTTAACTCTTCTCATGAGGTGGCCAAAGTACTGGAATTTCAGCTTTAGCATCAGTCCTTCCAATAAACACCAGGACTGATCTCCTTTAGGATGGACTGGTTGGATCTCCTTGCAGTCCAAGGGACTCTCAAGAGTCTTCTCCAACACCACAGTTCAAAAGCATCAATTCTTCGGCGCTCAGCCTTCTTCACAGTCCAACTCTCACATCCATACATGACCACTGGGAAAACCATAGCCTTGACTAGACGGACCTTTGTTGTCAAAGTCCTGTCTCTGCTTTTTAATATGCTATCTAGGTTAGCTATGTATTGAAAAAAATTATACAACAATTCACTGTGTAGTAGACAAGAGGGAGGATTCTTGTGTGTGCTTCATTATAATTTAGACTAGACATACGCTGTCATGGTTGCTCATCCAAAAAATCTACTCAATAATAGGCCAAGCTATAAAATGCCTATTAGTTGAGTCATTGTGTTATATACCCGAAACTCACATAATTTTGTACATCAACCTGTTTCAATAAAAAGTACCTATTAATAAAGATTAAGAAATGTATGTGACCTGTGGTGGAAACTGAATTCATAAAAGAAGATTTGAACTAGTATATTGATACAGTAGTCCTAGATAGGAAGATTCAGTTGGTAAAAAATATCAATTCTCCATAATTTAGACTCTTTCAATTAAAATTTCAATGGAATTTTAAGGAAATTTTAAAATTATCCAGAAGAGTAAACTTGAAAAACTCATTAAGAAAATTTAGAACAAAATAACTGGGGGGAGTGAATTGCTTAACCAGGTAGCAAGGCGTGTTGCAAAGACTGATTAAGACAATGGTTTCGAAGCAGGAAGTAGGTTTGTAAAACAAATAGGTCTGTAGGGCAATAGGAGTAGGAACTAGGTCTGTAGAACAAAGTAGAGGCTATGAAAATGTGTGTTCATGTAGATACTTTATAAGCTATATTTCAAGCAGTTAGGGAAAGGATGAATTGTTCAAAAAGTGATATTTAGGAAATTGGCTATTTGGGGGAGGAAATACAAGTACATTCCCACTTCACATTATAAGCAAAATTAGATTCCAGATGGAGTAATTATCTAGACGTATAAAAAATAAAATCATAAGTGTGCTGTTTTCAGAGACCCAAGATGGCCTTATTAACTGTGCCCCAAATTTAGAAACCATGAAGAAACTAATAGATTTAATTACATATTTAAAGATTAAAGTAAAAAGTACCGTAAACAAAGTTAAAAGCCAAAGGAAAGATAGAAAAAATGTTTACATAACAATGTATAAGGAGTCAGACAACCAATAGAAAATAAACAAAGGTATAAATAGACATTTCTGAAAAGAAATAGCAATGGCTAATGCAAAAAGATATTTATCCTCATTTGTAATGAAACTTGAGATATCATTTTTTATCCAGGAGATTGGCAAAATGTAAACTGTTGATCATTGCCTGAGAGTGTTGTTAAGAGTGTTGTTAAGTGTTGTATCTTTGTGTTCAGTTTGATAGTAGCTAGTCGGACACGACTGAAGTGACTTAGCAGCAGCAAAAATGAAGGGGCTTCCTTGGTACCTCAGCTGATAAGGAATCTGCCTGCAATGCAGGAGACTCCGGTATGATTTCCTGGGTCAGGAAGATCTCCTGGAAGAGGGATAGGCTCTAGTGTTCTTGGGCTTCCCTGGTGGCTCAGACGATAAAGAGTCTGCCTGCAATGTGGCAGACCTGGGGTCAGTCCCTAGGTTGGGAAGATCCCGTGGAGGAGGGCATGGCAACCCACTCCAGTATTCTTGCCTGGAGAATCCCCATGGACAGAGGAGCCTGGCGGGCTACAGTCCATGAGGTTGAAAAGAGTTGGGTATGACTGATAAGTTGGATAAGTACAGCACAGAAAAAATGAAATATCTGTACCTTTGGCCCACTGGGTCTGGTTTTAGAGATTTAATCCATAGAGTACAAGCATATGTACAAGAGATATGGACATATAGCTGTTTACTGAAGCATTGTTTATACAGTAAAAAATTGCGTTCAGCCTACATGTTCATCAGTACCCATACTTTGGGGAATACCATGAGGAGCAGGTCCTGTCAAGTGTGTGGGCTCTGGAATCAGATTGCCACGTTTGCATTCTGGATCCATCATTTACTGGTTGCATGACGTAGGCTTAGTTAATTTCTCCGGCCCTCAGTTTTCTCATCTACAAAACAGAAATGATGGAATTTGTTTCAGAGGGTTATGTGATAAGTTAAAAAAACTAAAATATATAGAACAGTGCTTAGAACGTAAGTACTCAATAATATTAGTTAATATTAAACTATCACTATGCAATTATTAAAAAGAATAAAATACATCTGTAGAATTGCAGCATGAAAAACCCCAGAGTGATTTAAGTGAACACATTTTAGGACAGTGTGTGCATATGGCATGAGTACCTTTGCAAATGGAATTTTTAAGTGATGTATGTACATGTATTTCTATGTATGTGGATAGGTCTGGAATGATAAATGCCAGTTGTAACAGCAGTTATCTCTCTGGGAAGTGAGATTGGGTGGAGGGGAAACGGATTGTTGTTAGAGTTATAAGGAAATATTTTCTTGTATTTACAAGTACATATTTATGGCTAAAAAGTTTTCTTTTAAGGTTTCATGGACTGTAAGAATAGTAAAACTTTTGATTAATGTTTGTTAAAAAAAAACTGAAAAGTTATGTTCTCTAAAAGATGTGCACTTTCCTCTTACTTTCCTTAGTGACTCACTAAGACTTTCCTTGCAGGAACATGCTTACCCAGCGGATGAACTCATGCCTTTGACCTGCAGAGGTCGCGTTAGAGGCCAGGAGCCAAGTCGGGGTGATGTTGATGATGCCTTGGGAAAGTGAGTATTAACAAAGGGCATAACATGGCAGCTCAAAGTTCTCAAGTCTTAAGGCATCTTAGAGGCAGTGTGTAATTGTGAATCTGGGAATTGGTTAAATTTCAAGACTGTTTTAACTATCCCGTTAAATTCCTTTATTCCTTTCTGTTATCTTTTGTACAATATTAATCAGTTTACCTCTTAGATCAGTGAAAAGTTGAGTTGCTTGTTAAGATGAATGTGACTTTTAGAATGTATATAGTTGTTGACACTTACAAGGTGTTGATGCATTAATATTTTTTATTTGCTTTTAAAAGAGCTAATGAATATTTCTGTTCACTTTGAAAGATTTGTCGTTATGCCTAATCTAAATGTGATGTTAAGGCTTTTCAGGTTCTTTTAGTGTTTTATAGGTTACATGGTACTGTAGATGCATGAAAGTACTAGTTAATGGAATAATGGAAACTTCCAGTCTCAGTAGGATTCAGATAATGTCTTATATGTTCATGAATACAAATATTCAGAATTCTAATGTTTTGTATCTCACTATACTTGTGTCATAGATTTTCCCTGACACTGATTGATTCTTTGGATACTCTTGTGGTAGGTTTGATTCTTCTTAAATTATTTTATGAATTTCATACTATGTGTGCTCAAGTACTATGAATATAATTGTAGTACAGTAAGTCTGAAATAAAAGTTTTCAGAATTTAAGATAATTTGATCTTTGCTTCAAAATAAATCTTTCATATTATTAAGTTGATAATGTCATGTGAATGTCAAGTGAAATTATATAGAATCATGGAGATACTCAAAATTTATAGGTATGTTAGCTTACATGGTGGCCCCTTAATCAGAAAAGTTGTTTCCTTTTGGACAAGTAGATTGAAGTTATTGGAAGAAAGTAATTCTAAAAAATGCTCTTGATATTCTTGTTCCAGAAAGACATGCTGCAATGATACTGAAATTGTTAAATTAAAATTTTTATATGTTAGGTCCATTAAAATTTTACTTCTTTCTCAAAAATGATTTTAAATACCAAGTGATCACTACTTAGCACTCCTTTTAGACCTGATGGGAGGCAAAGTTATTTAAATTAATTCTCGTTGGGGGTGGTTTGTGATGGCAGAGGGGAATGGCTCAGTTCCAGCTGTCATGATTTCTGAATGTAGTATCTTTCTAGTTTTTTACTCTCAGATCATTTATGGTATAAAAATAGGCTTGTTTCAGAATTTTACTTAAGTCATAATTCTCAAAGTTGAATTAATATCTAAAGTATTGATTAATATTTTTAAAAACACAACAAAAAATCTTTGTGGTGGCAGAAAATTTTCAGAGCCTGGCTTTTCTTCCCAGTACTGTTTCTATATTTTTATTTCACTGGGTGATTCTTTTCTCTTTTTCTTTTCTTTTTTAATCAGAGACTCTCAACTATATCAGCATCTTAGGAATATTACTTAGGAAGTTTAAAAAATAATCCTTCTCTCCCAAGTTGTTCTGATTTAATTTTCCTGAAGTGGGACCTGGCATTATTATGTATTTCTCTAAAGCTTCTCTTTGTTTATAAAATTTAACCATAGTTGAGACATTTTTTGTTGAGAAGCCCATGATTATTGAGACCTTTTTTAGCTGTATCAGAGTTTTGAAAGTGGTGATTTCATTTTTCAGAAATAAAAGGAATGTGTGAACCATATTATAATGACTATAAGAGAGACTCTTGTGTGCCTTATTTTTGGTTTAGTAGTCCTATGTGTTCTGCTATGTTAGGAGAAGAGAAAAAAATAAATAGGTATCCCAGGAGACACAAATTGCCACCCTGGGAGAAGCTAAGTGGTGTTATTTATTTATAAGTGTAGCTGGGTGATACACCTCATGTCTGTCTTGATACAGGGGAGTGTGTGAGGGGCAGTAGCTGTGTATTAGGAAAGACCATAGGTGGATGTACATTTGTTTCTCATTCTGTCATCTTGGCTTTATCCTTATATACTGTAAGCTCTTCATCATCTCTAAGCTCTTACTGATTTTTATGAACCTGAACCTCAGATATTCTATGTGTTTTAAAATTTTTTATCAGAAATGAAGGAGAAAATGTGTTTCTAGGCTGCATAACTTCCCTATATTTAGAAGTCTACTCGTCTCTAGTTGAGCAGCCATTATTATAAATAGGTTCTGTTCCTCTTTGAAATTAAACCACTTTGGCAGTGGTTCTCAAAATATGATTCCAGCACTACCAGCATCAGCATCACCTGGCAACTTGTTAGAGATACAGATTGTAGAGCCTCATCCCGGGCCTGTTGAATCAGAAAGTCTGGGAGTAATGCCCAGGAATGTTGTTTTTTTTTTTTTTAAACAAGCTTCTAGATGATTCTAATATATACTAAAGTTTTAGAACCACGTGTAATGATGCAGTGCTTTTTAGACTTGTTTGCTACAAATCACCTGGGGATCTGCTAAAATAAAACGCAGGTTGTGATGGAGCAGACTGAAGGCAGGCCCAAGGAAATGTTTTTCTAACAAACTGCCACTTGGTGGTGCTGTTGCTGCTGGTCAGCAGACCACACTTAGAGCACTGTTTGCTGTAACCTGAGTTCTTGCTCCCTGTGGCAGGGAGTACCAGGAAGTGATCATATAATATTAATATGTGACGTTGGCCAAATTATCTAGCTTCTCTGGACCCCTGTTTTCACTTCAGAAGGGCCTAGATTGGATATCTAAGATACCTATTAAGATCTACTTAAGCAGAAGGATTAAAAGAAGTTTGAAAGTTTTTCCTACATTTAGAAGGAATGTTGTACATTTTATCAATACAAATATTTAATATGTCTAATTTACTCTGTGATCATTTTTTGATTTGTGGTTTCTTTATTTGAAAATAGTAGAGGACATATCACTTGGGACAGGATGCAACCTTATTGTTTTTATTTTGGTCACACCACAATATGTTAAGTAGAACTTCTGTTGTCAGAGTTTGATCTTTCGATTTAAACTCTTGTTCATAATTCTAGACATCTCGTTTCTATTGATTGTAATGAAATCAAACCTAAAACTTTAAATTTACCACTAAAGTCAACGTTACCATGAAATCTACAGAGAGAAAGATACTGAACAGATTGAAGAGGGGAAGGGAAGAGACCTGAATTTGTTCTTTGTCATCAGTTAGGAGCTTAAGAAACCCGTCAACTAATGGAGCTATTAGAATGAATTTTTAGCTAATTATGGACAAAACTCTCATTTTTATTCTTCTTTGAAACAGATAGTGTAGGTACTATTCTTGGGAGAAATTCTCGGGAGATAGTCTTTGAAAGAATAAGATGAACAGAATTATATTAAAAAGATGTGCGTGTGTGTGAGGAGTGAGTAGAACAGTTGTATCTCCCGGAAGTGATACAGGTCTTTGTACATTCACATTTGTGGCTTCAGAATTTACATGGACTTTGAGACTGAGAAAGAAAAGCACTCAATTTAAAATCAGGTTTTATATTATATTACACTCAAGGCTTACTCTAAATTTTACTTAAACTTTAGTCACTCTTATGTTTTATGCCTAAATTCGAATTAAAAAAATTTTTATTTCCTTTTGGCTGTGCTAGGTCTTCATTGCTGTGCACGAACTTTCTTTACTTTAATTGTGGCGAGTCGGGGCTGCTGTTTGTTGCGGGGCACAGACTTCTCATTGCCATGCCTTCTCTTATTGCAGAGTGCAGACTAAGTGCTTGGGCTTCAGTAGTTAGGGGGAAAACAGCTCATTAGTTGTGGCTCCCGGACACTAGAGCACTGGCTTAGGAGTTGGGGTGCATCAATTTAGTTGCTCCTTGGCATGTGGAATCTTCCCAGACCAGGGATCAACCCTACATTCGCAGGCAGATTCTTAACCTCTGGACCACCAGGGAAATCCCTAGATTAGGATTTTTAGTGAAGTATCAGATCAGATGAGAAAACACTATAAAATATTATCAAACAAGAAGATTAAACAGTCAAGTAAAGGAAAACTACTTTTAATGGACCTGAGATCTAAATAACATCTACTTGTGCAACCTTAATTTAGACTGAAAAATCGACACAACCTGTGTAATGACAGTGACCCTCCTCTGGAGCTCAGTGCAAGCATCCAGAGTTCTTAGCTTCGTCAGGACTATAGACCCTCATGGTAATAATGGTAATAATAGATAGTAATGGTATCAAGCACTTACTAAATCAGGTGCTCTACTAAAAGTGCTTTACATGCATTACCTCATTTAGGAAAATAAACCTCTGAGGATAGGTATTTCCTCTTTTTATAGATGAAAGAACAGCCTCAGAGATGAGACTAAGGAACCAGAATTCAAATCCGAGCTTGTTCTTTAGCCCAACATTGCACTGCCTCCTCAGTTAGGGGCCTTGATGTCCAAGGGGTGAAGATGGCGAGCGTTGTATGGTTTAGGATCAATTGATCATTCCCTGGAGGATGTGCTTTCTTCCGAGACTAAGCAAGTTTTAAAATGGTATTTGACGAAAAGGGTGGGTTTTGTTTTGTTTGACTTGGGAAGCAAATCCCAGTAGAGTTCACCTCTTGCAGCTCTAGGTCATGGGTTATACACACCAGCTAACAGTTCTGATGATGATTGTTTTAAAGTCCTAATGATTTTTCAGTGTGTCTAAAAAAAAGAAGTATATAAAGATTCCTTGCAATATAAATAGGTATTTAATCTTTTTCAGTTTTAGATAGTATCACATTTTTATAATATGCTTAAGGGAAACATTTTTTCTGTTATTTTTTATAATCTTAAGGTATTAACTTGCTATTAGTAGCTCATTCTGAGGATATTTCTCTATGTCTTGGTTGAAAATAACTTTACTTTAAATAATTTTCTTCTCCTAGGTATTAAATAAAACTAAAGAATTTGAAGATGCAGTGAGAAAAGTTTTAAGAGATGTTAACTTAGATAATGATGTAGTTGTATCAGTCTTTGAAACAAACATCAGAGTTCTTGGGTAAGTATGTGAGATACTAAACTCTGATTTTAATAACAGAAGAATAAGGATATACTCTTTATTTCTTGGTGGTAGTAAAGCAAGAAATTTCTTACGTTTAAAAAATAAAAGGTGTGATACTGTAAAACACAGAGACTGCGGAATGACCCTGCTATATGTGTGGCACAGTCAGCAACAAGCTTTGGAAATAGTTGCAGACTCAAATCAAAGGTAATCCTTGTATGTTGTTAAAAAAGGACTGACAACAGGTCAAGTATTTGCATATTAGCTACATCACAGTTTTTTTGTCAGCTTATCTGTTTTACTAACCTTAACACTTCTTCAAGCCAAACTGAATTTATAGGATTACCTTTGAACTAACAGTTTGAAATATTCTTGGAACACAGGAAGTGCAGGATTTATTAATTCACGTTTCAACATTATTACATTTTTATATTTAATGGTTATTTTTGTGTTACTGTAACTCATTTCCTTTTGTTACACAGGCAAAGTGAGTCTATTCATCAGTTAAATTTAAAAAATAGTTTTTTAGCTTTTCACAGAGTTTATTAATCTATTACATTTAATAAAGAGTGGGGAATTTTTGTTAATGTTACACTAAAAGTCAAGAGATTTCAGGGTGCTATAATTAAAATTAAAATTTGTTAAAATCAAATGTGTTAAACTTATTAAGATAAATGATTCTAGGTTGTTTTTTAAGAAAATGTACGGTATTTAAGAATGCCAAACCCTTTCATCGTTGTTTAGTCGCTCAGACGTGTCTGACTCTTTTTCAACCCTGTGGACTGTAGCCCACCAGGCTCCTCTCTCCATGGGATTTTCCAGACAAGAATACTGGAGTGGGTTGCCATTCCCTTCTCCAAGGGCCAAACCTTTTACAACAGTTACAACATTTGATTCTTTTTTTTTTTTCATACCGGCCATGATTTAATAATGGTTTTTATAATGGTTTGCCACAAACTGAGTAGCCAGAGTTAGGTAAGAAATTATGTTCTTCTGTGATTGTTCCTTATGTACTCTAAATTGTTGGTAGCAAGATACCCACATCTGTTTAGGTGATGATATGTAAGTATGTGTACAATGTGACTAATGTTTCATCTCTCTGGTTGTAGGGGTCTTTTGGGTGGACACTCACTGGCAATCATGCTGAAAGAAAAAGGCGAGTACATGCAGTGGTACAATGATGAGCTTCTCCAAATGGCAAAGCAATTGGGCTACAAACTTTTACCAGCTTTCAATACTACCAGTGGCCTTCCTTATCCAAGAGTAAGTAATTCTGAAAAATATGGCAGCCTTTGTATACTTCTTTGCTGTTTTGAAAGAATCCATTTTTGTGATCCAGCCATTGTTCCTTACCTGCTTGAGGCCGGAAAAATAATTGCTTCAAGCTCTATAACAAATTTATATGAACATTTTGGTTAATTTGCATTTGAATGGTGTGAGAATTTAGATTTGTTAAAACTTTTTGTGTCATTGCATAAGGTTATGCTGCAGAAGGAAGAAACAAATGCCAGACTAGAATTTGGGCCCAGAATTATTGTGCAGACGATGTGGTGGAAGCAGTAGAGTAGGTGTTCACTCTCCAGAGGAGAGGATATTGAGAGAATACAGGACAGAGGGGAATGAGGAAGCACAGCAGTGAAAAGGAGATTGTGCGGAGACTTAGGAGGAGAACCGCAACATAGCGTATGGTATTAAAAATACTAAAAAAAAGTTTCAGAAGGAGACGTTCCAGCAAACATTAGGATAATTAGGGGTAAACAGAGCCTTGAAGGATCTAACGTGGCAGAATAAAGGGGAAGAAGGATTCGACATAGGTGAAAGAATAGGGACATTCATTTTAAGATTTCCTCCATGTTTGTAGTTAAGGAGAGTTGGCAGCACAAGCACAGTCAGTTGAGGGAGTTTTTATTATTATTTATTTATTTGGCTGCATTGGGTCTTTCATTGCAGTCCATGGGCTCTTCGGTGTGGCAGGGTAGCTTCTTTCTAGTGGCAGGCCGACTCAGTAGTTCCAGCTTGCAAGCT
>NW_011494894.1:6224872-6229259 GCF_000754665.1 Bison bison bison
ACCCAAGAAAATTTTATATTTAAGGCAGAGGGAAAGGAGCTATTGAAGATGGGAGGAACTCTCTCCTGATATATTTCATTCTTTATTATTAATAACAGTATTATTCTTTCCTTCTTACCTGGGCCAGACATCTCAGCCATTACCAAACTCTGTTTATTTTATTTCTTACCGTTGCTTTATTGTTGAAACTAATATAATTGTATTCATAAACTATTATAAATGTATATTTTACTCTTCTCTCTCTAGTTTTTGCTTCAGAGACTTAAAAATTAATCTTACTAAAGCATGATTTTTATCAAATTGCCCTCAGAAATTTACTGACTCTGCCTTTTGCACTGAATGTCCTTTAACTTCCAGGTTTCTTTCTGGTTTGGCAGTCGACTTTCTTTCTGAGGTTCTTTCATACCCGTACCCCAATGAAATGCATGCTCTGTTTCAGACAAAATAATCTGTTTGTGTTTTTCAAAACACCTAGGGAGTTCTTTGGAGAAGGCAATGGCACTCCACTCCAGTACTCTTGCCTGGAAAATCCCATGGACGGAGGAGCCTGGTAGGCTGCAGTCCATGGGGTCACTAAGAGTCGGCCACGATTGAGCAACTTCACTTTCACGCACTGGAGAAGGAAATGGCAACCCACTCCAGTGTTCTTGCCTAGAGAATCCCAGGGACAGAGGAGCCTGGTGGGCTGCCATCTATGGGGTCGCAGAGTCAGACATGACTGACATGACTTAGTAGCAGCGGCAGCAGGGAGATTTTGGTTTTGTTTTTCATTTCCAAACCTTTAGGCTTGCTATAATAACTTCTCTACTGATATAAATAAGACTCATTTCCTCCATCAGGAAATCTCTGGAGATCCAGCGTGATAGTATATGCTTTTCAGACTGGAGGTCGCAGCCCATTTGTTTACCCATTAATTTAGTGGATCGCGAAAACATCTTTTTTGTTGTTTTTGTTTAAGAAACAGACTAGTATTAAATTTCTATCTAGTCTGTGATATTTTTAAATAGCTCATCTGTGAATATCCTTATACACATCTTTTTTACTTATTTCTTCCTAAGGATAAATTACTAGAAGAAAAAACAAAAAAGCCATAAAATAGGGAACGCTTTTTAAGGCTTTGTGTGCTTATTGACCAGTTGTTCTTCAGAAGGGTTCTACTTTACACTTCCTATACTGCTGCCCACACTGTCTGTTATCTCTCTTCAGCCAATTTGTGCTTCCCTGATAGCTCAGCTGGTAAAGAATCCTCCTGCAATGCAGGAGATCCCTGTTCGATTCCTGGGTTAGGAAGATCTGCTGGAGAAGGGATAGGCTACCCACTCCAGTATTCTTAGGCTTCCCTTGTGGCTCAGCTAGTAAAGAATCCGCCCGCAGTGCAGGAGACCTAGGTTTGAAACCTGGGTTGGGAAAATCCCCTGGAGGAGGGCATGGCAACCCACTCCAGTATTCTTGACTGAAGAATTCAATGGACTGTATAGTCCACAGGGTTGCAAAGAGCTGGACACGACTTTCAGTTTCACTTTTAGCCAATTTAATGAGGAAAAAATGGAAACATGTTCTAATTTGAAATTTCTTTTGCTTGTATGGTTTAAAATTTGAAATCTCTTTGCTTATTAGTGTGGCTTAAACTTTCTTGTTAATTTTTTTGTTTCCTTAGAATATTAAAATTGAAATCAAAATTATTTTAAACCATCTAAATGTTTAGTTAATTGAATTTACTTTTAGTAAATATTTTTAGTTTTTATTATAAGTGGAGGTGCTGAATTTAGAAGAATCTAGCTGTTCTTCACTTTTGTTATAACATGAGAAGCAGATAAGAAATTGAAACAGAAGCTACTAAGGTCATTATCATAAAACAGTCATATTACTTGCTTATCCTCAGAAGTATCAATATAATTTTAAAAATTATTTTTTTAGAAGAGGACTACAGGTAGAAAATAACTACCTTCCCACCCTTCTTAAATATAATTAGTAAATACTGCTTTTGCTCATGAAAATTAGTACAATCAACCTCTCTTGGATATGAATACATAATTGATAATATTTGCAACAGTGGTTTTAACACAGAAGTATTTGCTGGACAGAAATGCTCTTGAGCAGTTAATGGTTATTTAAAAACCTAGAGCTTATTTCTGGTCAGCTTGGTTCAAGTTTATATTGTGGTGTTATTTGGCTGGTTGAAACATTTTTCTTTGTGTTATTTGTTAGTCTGTCAGCAAGGTAACATACTCTATATTTCAAAACTTTAAAACCTGTGAATAAAATTTTAATCTTCTTTTAAATATATACTATGCTTAGTTTTTTCTCTATGAAAGACTAATACTAATACTTTTTCACAGATTCTCAGTTAAACCTCAATTTGTTTTAGGATTGGAATAGTTTCCTAATTTGGTACTGACTAGTTCAAACTGTCCAGAGAACACGATTGTTATAGCAAGTGTTTGCTTTGTATAATTATTATATTGATACTGAATTTTGATACCCTTGAAGAAGAAGTTAAGTGAAAACTTACTTATCCCATGAATAGTATGTGCTTACAATGTACTTCCCTAGATAGTAATTGGAAAGTCACAAAGATCAGCAGATAAAATTTCAGAGTTATTTTATCAGTTATTCTCATGATCTGATTAGAGTCTCAATTGAAAAATGGTTTCTTATCCAGAAATCATTGTCTCTTGATAATCACTAATGATAATCTTCTGATTTTATTTAGATCAATTTGAAGTTTGGTATCAGAAAACCAGAAGCTCGGACAGGTACTGAGACTGATACCTGTACAGCCTGTGCAGGCACCTTGATCCTTGAGTTTGCTGCTCTAAGTCGATTCACAGGAGCGACGATATTTGAGGTTTGCTTTTCATAGTTTGGTCTCCCGGGTATTGGCATAAATAACTACTTTATAGCTTTTCTTTGTTGATCAAGTATTAAGAGAATCAATTGGAGGATTTCTGTTATCTTAGTGAACATTTTGTCTAAATTACAGTACATAGTTTTTAATTGTGAAAAGCACAATTAAAAAAGAAAGTACAACTTTGCATTTTATTCACAAATTGTAACTTTTTAGTTTTATTCTTAGAAAATGCCTTAGCTGTATTACTTATGAAATTTGATGTTACAGATGTCTTGTATTAAATACTGTGTTGCTTTGTTTTATTGTTAGACTTCTGTGTAGTCTACTGCATTTCTGAAAACTTCACTAATCTTCTAAAACATAGTGAAATTTTTGCACTTTCCTTCATTGAGAGTCTTATCTGTAAGTTTGTTTACTTCAGCAGAAATATCATTCATTATCCAAAGACTTAATATCCTCCAAATAGTTTGTTGTGAACTAGCTATGTCTCACACTTTTTTATTTTAGCTAATTATTTAACCATGTCATTGGAGTGCAATAGTAACAGCCTATGTTCAAACATATGACTTAGAATTATTTCAGATTCAGCAAATGATGCACATAGAATAAGCAGAAATAGGAACTGTATAATTCTAGTATTTAGAGACATTAGGTCTGAGTATACATAAAACAGGGCTTCCCTCATAGCTCAGTTGGTAAAGAATTTGCCTGCAATGCAGGAGACCTGGATTTGATTCCTGGGTCAGGAAGATACCTTGAGAAGGAAATGGCAATCCACTCCAGTATTCTTGCCTGGAAAAATCCCATGGACAGAGGAGCCTGACAGGCTACAGTCCAAGGGGTCTCAAGAGTTGAACACGACTTAGCGACTAACCACCATACATAAAACAGGTTTAATGGTCTTTGTGTGGATGTATGTTCAAAGTATCTTCCGTTCAGTTCAGTTGCTCAGTTGTGTCCAACTCTTTGCGACCCCATGAATCGCAACACACCAGGCCTCCCTGTCCGTCATCAACTCCCGGAGTTCACTCAGACTCACGTCCATCGAGTCAGTGATGCCATCCAGCCATCTCATCCTCTGTCACCCTCTTCTCCTCCTGCCCCCAATCCCTCCCAGCATCAAAGTCTTTTCTAATGAGTCAGCTCTTCGCATGAGGTGGCCAAAGTACTGGAGTTTCAGCTTTAGCATCATTCCTTCCAAAGAAATCCCAGGGCTGATCTCCTTCAGAATGGACTGGTTGGATCTCCTTGCAGTCCAAGGGACTCTCAAGAGTCTTCTCCAACACCACAGTTCAAAAGCATCAATTCTTCTGCGCTCAGCCTTCTTCACAATCCAACTCTCACATCCATACATGACCACATGAAAAACCATAGCCTTGACTAGACGGACCTTTGTTGGCAAAGTAACGTCTCTGCTTTTCAATATGCTGTCTAGGTGGGTCATAACTTTCCTTCTAAGGAGTAAGCGTCTTTTAATTTCATGGCTGCAGTCACCGTCTGCAGTGATTTTGGAGCCCCCAAAAATAAAGTCTGACA
>NW_011494894.1:6229603-6253325 GCF_000754665.1 Bison bison bison
AGGCAGGTCAGGTGGTCTGGTATTCCCATCTCTTTCAGAATTTTCCACAGTTTATTGTGATCCACACAGTCAAAGGCTTTGGCATAGTCAATAAAGCAGAAATAGATATTTTTCTGATATTCTCTTGCTTTTTCGATGATCCAGTGGATGTTGGCAATTTGATCTCTGGTTCCTCTGCCTTTTCCAAAACCAGCTTGAACATCAGGAAGTTCACGGTTCGTGTATTGCTGAAGCCTGGCTTGGAGAATTTTGAGCATTACTTTACTAGCGTGTGAGATGAGTGCAATTGTGCGGTAGTTTGAGCATTCTTTGGCATTGCCTTTCTTTGGACTTCCCTGGTGGCTCAGATGGTAAAGTGTCTGCCTACAATGCGGGAGACCCAGGTTCAATCCCTGGGTTGGGAAGATCCTCTGGAGAAGGAAATGGCAACCCACTCCAGTACTCTTGCCTGGAAAATCCTATGGACAGAGGAACGTGGTAGGCTACAGTCCATGGGGTCACAAAGAGTCGGACACGACTAAGCGACTTCACTTCACTTCTTTGGGATTGGAATGAAAACTGACCTTTTCCAGTCCTGTGGCCACTGCTGAGTTTTCCAAATTTGCTGGCATATTGATTGCAGCACTTTCACAGCATCATCTTTCAGGATTTGAAATAGCTCCACTGGAATTCCATCACCTCCACTAGCTTTGTTCATAGTGATGTTTTCTAAGGCCCACTTGACTTCACATTCCAGGATGTCTGGCTCTAGGTGAGTGATCACACCATCGTGATTATCTTGGTCGTTAAGATCTTTTTTGTACAGTTCTTCTGTACAAAGTATCTTAAGAACAGGTTAATCTTATTTTGGTTAATTTTTATTCTTTAACTTGCTGGCTAATATTTTTCCTTCATTAAAAAAATGTCATTCTTTACATCCTTTCTACTTTAATTTGACCTGTAAACTCTGAGATGCATTTACACTTGAGGAAAGTGAGACTCAAAGATGCTTGACTAGTGGGTGAAGGAGTGGAACCAGAATTAGAATCCATGACTTTCTGAATTCAAAGCCCAGCCTCTTTCCACTGTGTTATTTTATATTTTAAAACAATGCTTTTTCTTCAGCTTCTTGAATGTGATTTATTATGGAAGAAGCAACCTCATGCAGTTGACAGAGACTCAAACTAATACACGTCTGGTAAACTACAGTCTGAGGCCAAATCAAGCCACTGCCTGTTTTTCTAAACAAAGTTTTATTGTAACAGAGCCAGCTCATTTATTGATTTTTGTCTATGGCTGTGTTTGTGCTACAGTGACTGAGTTGAGTAATTGTGACAATGACTGTCAAACCCATAATGCCTAAAATACTGTCTGGCCCCTGTCAGAAAAAGTTTGTTGACCTTTGGTCTGATATATATGAAGAGCTCTGAATTCTCACATCATTAATAGCTGTCCTGTAGTCTAGTTTTAAACTTTGGTTAAATTGTTGATTTCACTGGTCCTGTTTCTTTAGCTATAAGATAGGAATAGGGAAATGTAATCTTTATGAAATTTTTTCAGCTCTGAAATTACACGATTAAGTAAAGTTGCAATCTGCTTTGTTTTAAAAATTCAGCATAAATAGATTGAGTCAAGAATGAAAACTATTTTATACCCTGTTCTTAAATCTGCAGAGTGACAAATTGGTTTAATGATTTCTTTTATAGAAGTACTTCTGCAGTGCTCAGTAGATTCATGCTCTGAAATTAATTTTAACTTAATTCTTTTGTACGTGTTCTTTGTTTTTTTAACATCTTTTCATCCAAAGCCAAGAATTTAATCAGAAATAATTTAGTGTCCAAGGGATAATAATAAATGAAAAAAGAGAAAAATGTTATTATAAGGTTATAATTTTGGTACTGTTAAATGAATGCTAGTTGCTTTACTTACTCTTCACCAGCGAAGTTGCCTGCTATTTAAAATGTAGGATTTGAAATGCCTATTCTGTTTCAGAGATGGCATACTAACTTGGAAATTCTTTTTCAGTTTTGTGAATGAGAGTATCTAAGGAGATTTTCACTTTGCATTAAAAGATAGAAATTGTGTTAATATATGCCAACTGTTTTTATTTCAATAATTCCTCTGTGTAAATGTGGACCTATACTACAAGAGTAGATGAACAAGGATGGTCTCAAAGTGAGATCATTGGCACTAAATAGCATTTTTAGAGTCATTCTTTCTAACTAGACTCAATTAGCTGAAAGAGCCAGTATTTTTGACTTGTAAAGAAATTTAATGTATAAGTGATCATCTTTGGAATTTTACTTAATCCTAAAAGTATACTATAGGCCTTTAAATTTTTGTTTGGCAAAGATATACAATTCTTCACGTATGCTTTTCTTTTTTTATTATAGGAATATGCAAGAAAAGCTCTTGATTTTCTCTGGGAGAAAAGACAGAGAAGTAGTAATTTAGTGGGTGTGACTATAAATATTCATACTGGAGACTGGGTACGAAAAGGTATGTAAGTGGGACTTTTCAAATTAAACCTTCACATTCTAAAAATGGTTGGGAAATAAAGGATTTTTATTTGTTAAAATAGTCTTTATGACATTATAAAGCATAATTTCTCACAAGATTGCTGGAATTTTAACAAATGTAGCCAAATTTTCTTCCTTGGTGCCAAATAATAGCACACTTATTCCAGATAGCTTAATATCCTATTTCATACCTTATAGCATTATAAATGAAACAATACAATAATTTCTTTGAGAACCAGAGGAACAGAATACCTTAACCATCTCACATCAAAGTGTAATTAAGTGGAAATCTATATTTAATAATAGTATCATCAATCTTTTTTTTTTCTTACCGCCAGAAATTGTGTATAGCATGGTAACTAAGAGCATAGACCCCGGAACCATATTTTTGGAATTCAAGTCATGTGATCTTGGGCAAAATATGTAACCTTTGTGTGCCTCTGTATCTGTGAGAATGAGAATAATAGTACTTACTTCATAGAGTTATTATGATTTTGTTGTGTTGATTTCTGTTTTTTGTGTTTTTTTAAATAATTTTTATTGGAGCAAAATTTTTATTATATAGTTGATTTACAGTGTTGTGTTTTTGCAGTACAGAGTTATTACAATTAAATGAGTTAATCTTGGGAAGATCCCCTGGAGTAGGAATAGGCTCAGAGTTTAAAGTGTCTGCCTCCAATGTGGGAGACCCGGGTTCGATCCCTGGTTCAGGAAGATCCCCTGGAGAAGGAAATGGTATTTCCCACTCCAGTATTCTTGCCTGGAGAATCCCATGGACGGAGAAGCCTGGTAGGCTACAGTCCATGGGGTCGCAAAGAGATGGACACAACTGAGTGCAGCCACACACACACACACACACACACACACGGGGTCGCAAAGAGTTGGACACAACTGAGTGCAGACACACACACACAGACACACACACACACACGCACAAGCACTTAGAACAGTGCCTGGCATATGCTACGCTTACTATGAGGTAAATGCTCACTAATGTGGTTTTAATTCTTTTAATTAAAAATTTCACTTTTGGGAATCTGCTTGAGGAAACAGTATAAAAGGTAGAAAATCATTTGTTCCCAAAGATGTTTATCACATAAAATTATTTGTAGTGGTGGAAAACTTGAAAACAGACTAAGTGATCATCAGTAAAGAGTAGCATCAATATTGAGAATTATTTTACATCAGTGTTGGAGTAGTAAGTTATTAAATTGAGTTGGATCAGGGGACAAAACATATAACAATGTTTTATGAATAAACAGGATGTAGAATCATATAAAAATATGATCTTTATAAGACAACCCTATAAAACAGGCATAAACAAATGAAAGTACACTGGACTGTTACTAATGAGATTTGTTTATCTTATTTATACATTTCTCTGTTTCTAAAGGCTTATGTATAAAATAAAAAATAATTGCCTATATTTAAATAAATGAAATATAAGTATTAATTTGAACATATTAAAATTATTGCCTCTATTCAATACTGTCTGAAAAATTTCAAAGTGTTATCTAAATGGTCCTTTCCTGAAACTGATCTGAATCGTGGCTTCAGAATTGTGCAGTTTTTCTTAATTCACTCTCATCATTGGTCGATGCATGGCTCATTTTATTTAGTTCATTTTTAATAATATATTAAGTACTCACAGATAGACTGACATCCGTTATAAAAATAGCTAACTTGACAATATACTACTTCTGCTTATGGTCCTCAACTCTCCATACCTTTGTAATCTCATACCTCGGTAATCCCATATGTCTGCCTCTAACTGAAATACCCATCATTCTCATCTTGTATCGCTCAATCCCTTGCTTTCCTTTTATACATTTTAATGCATCCACATGTATTCCTTAATGTACATATTTTTGTTTTATTTTTAACTTATAAAACGGTATCATGTCATGTGAGACCTTTTGAGATTTTTCACCTAAAATTATATTACTGAAATTCTTGCACATTGTTGCATGATGTAGTTCATTCTGTTTTGACTGCTACATAATACTTTATTGTGTGAATAAACCATGGATTTGTAAGCATTTAGGTTGTTTCTAGGATTTTACTCTTGTGAACCCTAATGCTGTGAGTGTTTTTGTGTTTCTTCTGTTGTACATGTATAAAAGTTTCTCTTGTCTGTATATCTAGGTAGAATTTTTAGATCATAGACTAAGTTAAAGTTCAATGATGGGAGATATGTCAGATTGTTTGCTAAAGTTGTTTCCACTTTGTACCACTTTGTACTTTCACCAGCAACACAGAAGAGGTCCTGTGGGTTAGCATCCTCTCCAGCACTTTGTATTGTCACACTCCAAGATTTGCCAGTCAAATGACTGTGTAGACGATTTCCCATGTTGACGCAATTTGTATTTCTTTGAACACTGATGATGTTGAACACGTCCTCATATTTATTGGCTGTGTGTTTCCTTTGTTAAAAAAAATGGATATTCTTACATTTTTGTCTATTTTCTACTTAGTTACTTGTTCTTTTAAAAAATTAGTATTGATATTTATATGATACTTATGATCTGTGTGGTACCTATCCTTTGAAATTTATTAAGGTTTTCTTTTTGGCCTAGAACATGGTCAGCTTTCACTTGTGCTTAAGAAAAAAATGTGTGTTTTCTAATTGTTGGATATAGAGTTCTATATATGTCAATTTTCTGAGTGAATAATGTGCAGTTCCTTGCTAATTTTGTTTGCTTGACATATTAAGGAAGGTTGATAATATTTCTGACAATGTACACCTATTAGTATCTCCCTGTAGTTGTATTTTTTGCTTTATATATTTTGTTGGCTGCATTAATTTAAAATTGCTCTCTCTTCATAGTTGAACCTTTCATCATTATGTAGTGATCATCTCTAATAATACTCTGTTAAAGTCTTTTTAGTCTGTTAGTAATACAGCTATGTCAACTTTATTTTGCTTAATATTTCCTTGATAGGTCTTTTTCTGCTCTCTTTCAATCTTTGCAGATGCTCATGCTATAAGTGTTACTCCTGTAAAATTTATAGATTTAAAAAATCTTCTTGTCAGTCTTTGTCTTTTAATTGGTGAATTTAGTTCATTTATGTTTATTGGCATTTTTAATATATTTGGATTTATTTATACTATGTTAATTATTATTTCAGTTTGTCTCACCTTTTCTGTTTCCTTTTAATGCTTTTGTTTTTAATTGAAACCTGTATTTACCTCCTAGTGAGACATGAACTTCAGCCTGCTCTGCCATTCTTTTGTCCCCCTCAGTTCCAACCCCTCAGCCACTGTTAGTGTTATATAGATATTTAGTTCTTTTTGGTTATGAATGTTTTCTCTTTTTGCTTTTGGTCTTAATGCTGCTCCTCCTCCCTCTTTCATTAAAAATATTCAACTCTAACAAGGTATTTTGTCACCTGTACTTTGTATATTTCTTGCAATATCTCTTAGTTTTGCCTTTCTTCTTGTATAAATATTTATCCCAACCAATTTTCAGTAGCTTTTAATAGCTTCTGAGGCCTTAGATGCCCAACAATAATTTTATTATGCTTTCATATTTGAGAAAGTTTGGGTGTAAATAATCTTCTGTTCAAGTTCTTTCTTCTCAAATCTTTGAAAATACAACTCTGTTATCTTCTTATTGTTCAGTGGCTAAGTCGTGTCCAACTCTTTTGCAACCCCCTGGACTGTAGCCTTCCAGGCTCGTCTGTCCACAGGATTTCCCAGGCAAGAAAAATGGAGTGGGTTGCCATTTCCTTCTCCAGGGGATTTTCTCAACTTAGGGATCAAATGTGTGCCTCCTGCATTGGCAAGTGGGTTCCCTTGTGAAAGGGAAGCCATTGTCTTCTTAAATTTTTTTTTTAAAACCTGTTATTCTGATTTTTATGTTCTTATTTGTGATCTGCTTTTTCTCCAGAAAATTAAGAATATCAAAGGCAGAAAAGTTTCTGAAAATGTAACAATAATTTTAGGTGTAGAATTTTCTTTATTTCTCCTTTTGGTATTCTATGGGCTCTTTGGATTTAAAATCTGTGTTTTTCATTGCTGAAATTTGATTTTTTTTTTTAAGATATTTTATCTCTTTCATTTTTATCTCTTTTTGCAATTCCTATTATTACATGTAGTCTTCTGGGTTTGCCGATTTGTTCCTCAGCTATATCCTAGATGCTGTGTATTCTATCCATTATGGAATTTTCTTATGTTTTTATTCTATAATTTCTTCTCAGTTAAAAATTTCTTGTTTTGTATTGCTAATCTTTTTCCTGTCTCTTTAATGTGTTTATTAGACTAATTTTAAATCTTGGTTTGCCTGTTTTAATATTTTGTACCTCTGATAAACTCTTACTCCAGTACTTTGTTATTTTTAAAAAGTCATGCATCTTAAATGTTTTTGTTCTATAAGTTCATGTTGACTTGTCACCTACTTTGTGGGAAAGATTCCAATTCCTATCAGCCCTAGTTATCATAGGGATGGATTCTGAGAAGTTTTTAAAAATACCAGTGCCTGGACTCCTAGAAATAATGATTTGATTAGCCTGGAGTATGCCCTGGTTATAGGGATTTCTAAGATTATAATTGTAATTATAGCTTAGATTGTCATTCACTAGCCTTAAGGGTTTGAAGGAGAAAAGGTTGGGAAGAGAGTATCTAATATTACTTCCCATCTCTTTTTTATTTCAGTTCCTTACATAGGACTTCTGTGCTGCCCTGATTTTATTCCTGAGGCTGCCTAGAGTGTATGTCTGAGTTGTAGCAGTGGTGGGAGGAGACGTGGTATCTTAAGGCAGTGGTGGTAGAGAAACCAGAGCAAAATTCCAGCAGGTTTTCTGCTGTTCGATCCTTCTATAGTTATGCCTGGCTGCCTTCTGCTCCAGAACTAAGTTCCTCCACTCCCCATAACCCACCAAGTTTGTACAGTTTTCTTCTTGTTATTTTCTTTCTTTGGTCTTCTGTGATGATCTTGGAGGAAAAAGCCCCCCATTATGCTAGCTTCAGCAATGGAACTGTCACCTCCAAACAGCAGCAGTGTTGTTTTCATATCTGTTATAACTAAAGATTGATGGCTAACTGATAAAGGATCCAGTTAAATTGCATAATAATACCCTCTAGTGCTTCCTCTTTGAAGTTCCTCATTAGAAAATCAGCTTTAAAAAAATTCTTAAAACTAGTATCTCTGGCTTTTAAACAAGACCTCTGTAGCCAATTTTACAAAGCAAGAATTTTTTTAAAACATATCAACTATTATCAGTAAAGGAACCTATTAGACATATAGTAGGGTTAATGTTTCTATAAATATATAACTTTTACTTTTGACAGTTTCCTATTTAGACTAATATTTCATTCTTAGTGTGTTAGTACCTTATACTCTAAAGAATTTTTAAGACTTGTTTAATAAAAAATCACATTTATATGTATTTTCCGTAGATAGTGGAGTTGGAGCAGGGATTGATTCATATTATGAGTACCTATTGAAAGCCTATGTCTTGCTTGGAGATGACAGCTTTCTGGAAAGATTTAATACAGTAAGTTGTTCCAATTTTGTATTAATTTTAGAGCCAGTTTATAATTTGTGAGATTTTGATAGAAATTCAGTCATTTGAGTGATACTTTGAAAAGTTATTTTAAAATATATAGTAGTTTTTTGTCAGTATTCTTGATGTTGGACAGGGACAGGGTAAAAAGCTACATACATTTCAAAAACTAGTTTGCAAAGTAGTTTTTATTTTCATCTATCATCAGAAGTTTTCAAGATTTTCCAGTAAGTAATAAAATACATAGATAAGATTTTTACCTAATCTTTTATACAAGGAAGAGAATTTATTGAAGCTAGTTACTAGTTAGCTTTCTCCTTTGTATTCTAATTCTTTTTGGAATAGTTAGGAAGTTTGACTTGGTCCTTGACCACACCAAGTATCGGGGCTTTGGAGACTTGAACAAACCAGTGAATATTTGTTTCAAAAGCAGGTCTGTAAGTCTTTAAGACTCACAGGCATATTTTTAGGGGTGAAGGAGGAGATTATTGAACCTAATTGGATTGCCTTTGTCTATTATTCAATCAAACTGAAATTAATTAGAATAAACTCATCAACTGTGTCACCACATTCTTTTCAAAATAATTCCCCATTTCTTCCCTCTCATGAGTTTACTCCCATCACTGTGGCGTGGTGCAGTATAGTGGCTAGGAGTACGGGAGCTGTCCGATCCGGGTTCAAATCCTGGTTGTGCCACTGGTTTTGTGATTTGGGGCAAGTAACTTAGATATTTTCCTCTATTCCTTATCCCCAGAATGAGAATTAGTCATTTAATTTTTTTCTCAATACTGTTTATTGGGAAGATTAATGAGCTAATACATGTGAAATGATTAGAACAGTACTTTAAGATCTAGCTGGTACTCAATAATAGTTAACAAATAATAGATGAGTTAGGGGGAAAACCTAGTAAAAGTCCTAATAAGTCATCAGTTGAATACTTTTAGAAACACTATTACATGTATCATTTATTAGATTATAACAAGATTTTCTTGAGTTGCATGAGGACAGATACTATTTTTTTTGTTGGTTTGTTATCATTCACTGACTCTGACAGCTCAACCTGTTGTTGTCAAGGCTGAGAAATTCTAGGAGAAGATGAAAGAAGGGGAGAAGAATTTTTAAGACCGTAAAAGACAGAGGTAGTGGACCGTAAGAGTGGCAGCACCGATGAGATGCATTAGTTTAGGTAACAATTCCTTAGTAAATTTATTCATATGTAAATTCAGGTTTCATTTCTTCACAGTGCTGTTAATGATATGCTGTATTTAAAACAGTACATCTTTTCTCATCGACTTTCATGAACACATATTGTGACCTTTTTTAGCACTATGATGCCATCATGAGGTATATAAGCCAGCCACCTCTTCTACTTGATGTGCATATCCACAAGCCAATGCTGAATGCTCGGACTTGGATGGATGCTTTGCTTGCCTTTTTTCCAGGTTTGCAGGTAAAAAAAACAAACTCTTAATTTTCTTAATACTGAAGTAGAATAATTAAGTGTATTTGTGATCTCCAAAACTGAATTATCAAAACAGAGTCACACTCAAATTTGTGTTAACCTGGATTGTTCTGTGTATATAATGATTGCAAATAACATCAACTCATGCTTTACTAGGTTATTTCGTTGTTATTGTTGGTTTTTAGGTCTTAAAGGGAGATATTAGACCTGCTATTGAAACTCATGAAATGTTATATCAGGTGATTAAAAAACACAATTTTCTACCAGAGGTAAGCAGATCATATTTGGAATTCTACTTCAGTCTATAGATTGATAATTTAAAGGTAGAAAATGTCATTTTTAAGATTGGTTCTTTTTTATTTTTCCTGGTTAAATATTTAATACATTTTGGGTTTACACAATGTATGTTTTTCCTTTTCCTTATGTATTAAGAGAAGTCTAGGATAATGCTGACAGTTTATTAATTTAATATTAAAAAAATATTCCAGATTGGTATTTCTCAACCTTTTCTAATCCATACCATTGCATATTATCTCATTCTGGCTTTGACACATACCTGCCAGCTAGGGAGACTTTTGTACTTTTCATTTTCTAAAGTGTATTTTATAAAAACCACATACATTGAATATGCTTTGCTGATCACATGTGCTCCCTGGAAATTTGGAAATGTTAGCTCTTCATGCTGTTTAAGAATTGTTCTCCCTGGTTTTTATATGTTAATAATAAATATTCTTGCTAGCTTGATACTGCAGGATTTTAATAGCATGCCTTTTGGCTTTCCAGAAGTGTACCATAAAAATTTTCCAAATTTGTATATGACTACACCCTCTTTGAGATATCTAAGCATCTCACCAATACAGAAGGCTTCCTGAAGTGTTTGTTTCAAGCCACAGAGGATTTGAGATTCTTATTTAAAAAAGAAAGAAGAAGAGTGCATATGCTAAAATAGAAGTAGGAGGGTGAGGGACTTAATAATTAAGAGGAAAAAGTGGTGAAAAGGAAAAAAAAAGAAAACACAATTATGTGGGCCATCAGGACCTGCGTAGTAGCATTACTGAAGTCATAGTTTTTCCTAAGCTTCCTAATAGCCAAAGTGATCATTTAAAAAAGCAATCCCATTTAATTGGTAAAAATAACAGCCTCACAAAAATGAATTGTGATTTTAAGCAATGAAAATTTTCATTTCATAGATTGTTATCAATATTTTAACTATTTTTACTTGTCTGTGATCTAATTTACATACTGCAATATACTCTAGAACTATTTTTTTAAATCATACTTTTATGAATATTTGTATGTTGTTTTGTCTAGGCATTTACCACAGATTTCAGGGTACATTGGGCTCAACATCCGTTAAGGCCAGAATTTGCAGAAAGTACCTACTTCTTGTATAAAGTAAGCTAATTTAACTCTCTTTTTGCTATTTAGCCCTCATTCTCTATTGGATAACTCACTATCTTATAATAATAGTATTGGGTTTTCAAAATTCTTATATAATGTTATAATGGTTGGATAGATCATGGTTCTTATTCATCTAGTTCATAGAGTATTGAAAGATGCAAGAATTGACTTCTAAGCTTTATGCCTTTTCAAAACGTTTGTTAAACATTGCATTAAAGAGAAATTTTATACTCTAGAGCTGCTTTCTAAAGCGTGTCTCTTGCCTTTTTTTGTCAGGCCGCCCTTCTGGGCGTTAGAAATTCCATTTAAAGCCTAAGATGGACAGTTGTGCTGCCTTCCAGTTGTGTGTTTAAGAAACTCATAAAGCAGACGCGTGGCTTATTTTCAGAACCAGGTTCCATGTAACATGTGTTCAGTGCCTGGCGCCCTGTAGGTGCTCGATAAATATTTGATAAATGAATGGTTATATGGTGCATATAAGCTGTGTATATGTATACGTATATTCTCCTTTTTAATAGGCTACAGGAGATCCTTACTACCTTGAAGTAGGGAAAACACTTATTGAAAATTTAAATAAATATGCTAGAGTGCCGTGCGGATTTGCTGCCATGAAGGATGTTCGTACTGGAAGTCATGAGGACAGGTAAAACAATTCCTAACCTCCCCTTTCCTCAGGGTAACTCTGAAACAACACAAAATATGATTCTTAGTTAGCCTTCAGATAAGCTTAATGCTTTTACAAGGGTATTTGAAGATGTAAATCTTAGTTCATTGTGCTTACTTTTTTTTTTTTAACTCTCTTAAATAGGCTTATTTTAAATTGTTTGAAAGTTTGTATTTTTGCCATAGTGACTGGCATATACTAAGTGCTCAAATGATTTTTAAATAGATGAATAAGTGATTGTTAAACATCAGAACCTTGGTCTTTGGAGTATTAGGAAAGTTGGAGTTTTCTTCTTTGTTAATAGTTTTTTCTATTATGTAAAATGTTAGAAATCATCAAGGTGATGGAGCATGATCTAAATGATGATTCCTGTTCAGTCAAAAGCATTGTGGTTACTGTGTATATTCTTATTCTGTTGTTGATTTGGAGGGCTGTGGAGGATTGTTGGCAGGTTATATTTTATTGGATGCTGGATAGATGTAGATGACGTGGAGCATTCAAGATACAAAAAGCATGCTTTGGTTAATGTGAAAGTCACTAAGATTCCAGTTATTCCAGGATCATTCGATTTGGTTGTTTTAACTGCTCAGAACATAGCAACATGTCTAAATGAACATTAAAATTTGTTCATTTGGTTAGCAAATGTTCATTCCACAAATATTTACTAAAATGTGTTATGTGCCAGAGTTATACTAGTTTTTGAAGATTACAGATAAACAAATTTGTCCTTTCTATCTTTGAATCATTGGGGTAGGCAGATAAACAGGCTTTAAAGTATTGTGTTCGTGCTATGGAGCATATTAAAGGGATGTGAAATGCAGAGTGGAATGTGATAGTTACTTAAAGGTTTCTAGAGCATCTCATGTCCTGAAGGATCAGGACTAGAAAAAGGAAAGTGGTAAAAGGAGTTCCCAGTGGAGGAACTAGGAACAGGGGAAACACAACACTCATTGTCTAATCACAGAGTTGTCCCTCAGTCCTTCTCTTAGAGTATTCAGGTAATAGTTGATTAGACTTGAGATCTCCTTCCTTGACCACAGCTGATAAGAAATGGATAGGTTTCTGGAAGCAGGCATACAGAAAACAGCAAGAAATGAAAGCAGATGGCTTGTGTATTTATCTGTAACATTTATTGGCTACTTCCTACATTCTGAGAACTCTTCTAATTAAATACTTTCTTTGTTTAATTCCTTTGATCCTTACAACAGCCCTCTGAAGTATAATTTCTGTTATGATCTTCATTTTATAGATGAAGAAACCAAGGCACAGAGAGGTTAGGGAACTTGTTCGAGGTCTCAGAATTAGTTAGATTAATTCTAATCAAGGCAGATAGGCTTTTGACTGTATGCTCTGCTGGCAACTCATTGAAGGAACAGTAATTAACTGTCTACTGTATACCAGATGCTGCTCTTAGGTAAGAGGATGAAAAGACCAATTAGAATTAGTCCCTGCCCTCCTGTGACTTGCAGTAAGTGAGGAAGGTGGGTATAAAAGAATCACAAGTCTTGGTTGCATTCAACTCTATGTGAACCCGTGTAGCCTACCAGGCTCATCTCCATGGGGTTTTGTAGGCAACAATTCTGAAGTGGGTTGCCATTTCCTCCTCCAAGGGATCTTCCTGGCCCAGGGATCGAACCCACATCTCCTGCAAATCTCCTGTGTTGCAGGCAGATTCTTTACTGTGGAGCCCCAGGAAGCCTGATGTGTGCTGAAGTAGAAAGAAAAGTAGCAGGTGGAGGAGTTACAGAGGAAGACATGATTTACTACGTCTAGAGAGTTCCATTTTTTCTAAATTTAGCATTTTTTTTTTCCTCCTGCTGAATATTCCTTATATGATATTTCTGGATCTCTTATTGTTGCCTTTGTCCCATTCTGATTGTATTATAGAGTGACTCTTAAAATGTCACATCCAGAATTAACGGTACTCGAGGTGTGCTTGGCCCCCCACACCGTTACCATCTGGGTTCAGCCACGAGATGGGTCATTTTCCGAGGGGCTGACGGGCTTCCTCTCTCTGTCCGCTGTTTTGCACGGTAGCATTGTATCTCTTGGATGCATTTGGTCCAACAAAAGGTTGAGAACTGCTAATCTTCATCATACCATGTTATTAGATGTGCTTTAGATTTTTTCAGCAGGTTTATTATGTTCAACACACAGTGAACTTGTGGCCAGTTGACCTCAGATATTTAACAGTGACTTGCTGACAAATGGGTGTTCTCTATTCTGCTCTTAAAAAGCTGATTTTTTTTTTTAATTGTAAACTTGGGACTTAATACTTATCCCAGCAAAATTTCATTTTATTGGGTTTTTTTGTGTGTGTATCTAGACCAAAAGGAAGGCTTGAATATCATCTCAGTCATCTAAAATGTATTAGCCAAACAACTGTTTTCAGTGATTTGGGGTTTAGATAAGTATGCTGTAAGAATTTCCATCTAATACTCTGCATTTGGTTGTTTATTCCCCTGCAGATCTACCTTATTGTCTGGCTCACCTATGCCTCCCCTCCGTGCCCTCCCTCCCAGTTTTCAAAATAGAAATATCTGTATCTTTCTAATAATGATCACTTAAAGCATTTAAATGGCAAAAAAGAATATGAAAATTTTCCTGCAATACTTTCCTACTTGCCATCCTAAGATTATCACTGTTGGCAGTTTTATAAACAGTCTTCCAGACAATTTTAATGGCTGTGTGTTTGCATTTATGTATATAGTTATGGTTTTTAAGTACAAAATAGGTTATGTGATACAATACTCAAACTCACTACCTTTACCCTACTCATACTGCAGTGATCTTACCATGTCTATTCTTTTCTGAGCGTTTACAAATTATCTGTTTCACAGTCATCTGTGGAATTTGCCAAAAATCAATATCTTGCCATATATACACTATCATGGGTAAAATAGATAGTGGGAAGTTGCTAAATAACACAGGGAGCCTAGTCCTGTGCTCTGTGATGACCTAGAGGGATGAGATGGGGGGTGGGAGGGAGAGGAGGGAGATATATATAATTATATATATTAATTATAATTATAGATTAATTAGATATTATATATATATAATTATGACTGATTCACATTGTTTTATGGCAGAAACCAACACAAAATTGTAATTTCCCACCAATTAAAAAAAATTTTTTTTAATCAACATCTTGCACATTAGTTTATAGTTCTCAAACTAGCATTTGCTCATGATAGTAACTATCAGCCCTCCAGATAAAGTTAAATTACCATAAATGTATTGCAGGTTGACAGGGAAGTATTTTATCTATTCTATAATGATTAACATCCAAAATGTTCAAAAAAGTTTTGAAACATTATAGGTGAGTTGTTCTAAAATAAAACATCATTTATATATGGGAAAAATTATGATAGTTCTATTTTTAAGCTCATATGCATGCCAAGTGCTACGCCAGATATTTGACATTATAGAATCTCATTTAGTCTTTACACCACTATTAAGCATGTATTATGTCCTTTCAGAATAACTGGAGCTCATGGTCCTTATATAGTATCCCCTTGGTGTCATAGCTAGCCATTGGAAGGTCTTTTCTATTCCAAAATCCCCAGATCCTTACCACTATGTCCAGCTTCCTCTCCATTTCATTCTTTAGTAATGCTGTTTAAACTTGCATTTGAAAACATTTATTGAGTGCCTACCGTATGCCAGGAATTGTGCTTGCCCAGATTTATGAAACTGTGCAGCCTGTCTGCTGCTGCTGCTGCTAAGTCGCTTCAGTCGTGTCCGACTCTGTGCGACCCCAGAGATGGCAGCCTACCAGGCTTCCCCGTCCCTGGGATTCTCCAAGCAAGAACACTGGAGTGGGTTGCCATACTGCTAAAAGCTCAGATGCTTTGGAATGTAGCACGTTTACTTAAATTCCTTGTTACTGTAACTCCATCTAACTATGCTCTATTTCTACCACTTTTTATTAAAGCTTTTCTTTAAAATGTTTATTAAAACATTATAACATTAATCATTTGTAAAGTCACATATGTTTTTAATTTCCTTTATTTCTTCATATTCCCTTCTTGAGAAGTATTTCAGTATTTACAGTTATGATCATAGTCCATATGATTTTGTGTTTTACTTTTCTCATGTAACTTTTCATAAATGGTTACTTTCAAAGCCTTCTTGTTTATCACTTAAATGGCTGTGTAATGAGCTACATCAAAATTGTATTACTTTATCCAGTTCAATTAAGATTAATTGAAGATTCTTATAAGATTCTCAGTAGTAAAGTTCATCAGCATTACCTCCCTGATGTTGATTCTCTGTAGAAGAAATGCCAGAGAAATGCCAAACTCTTTTCTCAGAAGGCCCATAGGAAAATCTTGTCTATATTATTGACAAGCTTTAGTGTACTTGTGTGGTAGGCAGCCCCTCTGGTCTTTTTTATTTCCTTGGAATATGCTTGGAGTCAAGGCTGTTACCACTGGGGAACAGATACATTCTGTAGTTCTTTGGATGTCTATACTGGTGTAGACAGGCTTATTGAGCTTGATTCTGTGCCTTTCAGATAGATGACATTTGGATATTTTTACATACTTAGATTTGTCTATAATCTTTTATTTTAGAATGGATTCCTTCTTCTTGGCGGAAATGTTTAAATATCTTTACCTGTTATTTGCGGATAAAGAAGACATTATTTTTGACATAGAAGATTACATTTTTACAACAGAAGCTCATCTGTTACCTCTTTGGCTCTCTACTACAAATCAAAGAGTCTCTAAGAAGAACACAGTAGGTTATGTTTTTGAATTAAATATCTCATTCTCTTTTTTACTCCTATCTGTTTGTTTTGTTTTTCTAAGTGAAAACTAATCCATGACTACCATTCAGTAAATATAGTGGTGGTTGAAGAAGTACCTTTGATGTTTTCTTGTATTGCATCCTATGTATACTTACATTCCACTTAATGTTTCCTTTGCACAAACTATAATATTCAGTAAAATAATTATTTGTACTTACATAACATTCTTTTCTCTTTTTAGACTTCAGAATATACAGAACTGGATGACAGTAATTTTGACTGGACTTGTCCAAACACTCAGATCCTCTTCCCTAATGATCCACTATATGCTCAGAGCATCCGTGAACCCTTGAAAAATGTGGTGGACAAGAGCTGTCCTAGAGGCATCATCAGAGTGTAAGATGTCTTATTTTATATTTGTTAGTACCAAAATTAATTCTGAGTAAATGACAGAGAATGTGAGGAATAGCCAGGAATACATTCATTTAGAACCAGAATATTGAGGAAGTATGTATGTTAATGGATTAAAATTAAAATTATTGGTGAATAGATAGCAAAGTTTATTCAGCAGTAATGTCTTTATTATTATGGAAATTACTTTATATCTTTTGATTAATGAACCAAGTAATTTTGGCAGCATATAATAGTTTGTAACTTCCATAGCACATTTTTACATAGGATAGTTTCATCAAATATTTCCACATCTTGTTTATGTAGAAAATATTTTTCCTTTTATCTGTAGTTTCTGTATAAGAAAAATACAGTGCTTTGATTTGATTTTTTGATGAGATACTTATTCTTTGTTGCTGAATAAAAATTTTTACCTTAACTTCATTTTCTTCAAAATAGTTAACTAGAAAAGCTATTACTAGAAAGTTAAAAGAAAATTTAAGTGAATGTTATTCAGTGATATACGCGTTGTTTTGCTTTTCAAATATTGAGAGAAATGTCTGGGTTTTTTTTGATGGAGAAATAAATAGTAATAAATACCCAAGCCAAGCTGTTCTGTACCTTCAGATGGTTAGAATGCTGTTAATACTGCCTTACAGATAATATACAAGCTTTTGATAACTGTAAAATATATTTGAAAGCTATAACACTTATTAAAAACCTAAGTTGTATACTGTTTCTATTTATTCCATTTTTTACTAGTTTAAAACTAGCAATTCTGTAAATATCTAACATTATTTTTATTTTGTCTTATGTTTTTTCCAAATTCTGATTTGTAGTTTTTTAATCCTTGTCTATAATTACTTTTAGCAGAGAGGAGAGTTTGAGGAGTGGAGCTAAACCCCCACTGAGAGCCAGAGATTTCATGGCCACTAACCCTGAGCATTTAGAAATCTTGAAGAAGATGGGGGTGAGTTTGATTCACCTCAAAGATGGGAGAGTCCAGTTGGTTCAACATGCAATCCAAGTAAGACATTGCTGTACTAATTAGCTATGGTCTCTGTCCTGTTTGGTCTCATTAGCTTTAATAACATAATGACATTTGACTTTTTAAAAACCGTAAGTGTACGGTTTAAAGTAAGAGGGTCAGAATTTTCGTGCTTGGAAGTATCTTGGAAAGCCATCTAATTCAACCTGATTTATAGTATAAATGAGTTAAATCACAAATAGGTTGCTGGTTTGCCTGTGTTGATGAGGTCAAATACTGACTCAAATCTAAGTTTTCTGTTTCTCAGTCTCTTGTCTTTCCACTATTTAGGACATAGTCTTAAAAGCTAATAATTAGTTTTACTATTTATGTCTCTGTTTTACACTGTTTTAGTTTCCAAGGAGTATTAAATATTTCATTCATTAATCAAAATATGCATTTATTTATCTATGCCTAGGCAACATAACACGTGTCTTTGGGAAAATTTTATTGATTTTTGATTTAAAAGATTTCCTAACCTGAGATCTTTAAATTATCCACCTTATTCCTACCTTAATTCTGAGAAAAGTACAATTTGAGAAATAATTTCAATGAAGTAGAATCATATTCAGATATCCCTTAATCTCTAATTCAACCTTCTCACCACCTCATCTTCCCCTCGGGTTTCTGTCTCATCTTTATTCTTGCCACACCCATGCTTCCCTAAAGAATCTTCTGTCTGCTTCCTTATGTTTCACTCGTCCCAGCTGAGGGAATGACATCTGTAATGACCCTGCTTTCACTTGGGTCACCAGTGACATAGTTGCCAGCTAGTGGCCCCTTCATCCTCATATGGTTGACCTTTCATTTAATTATTGACTGTTCTCTTTTTAGAACATACCCCTTTCTTGTCTTCCAGGGCATCCCAACATCTTTCCAAATACTCCGCTCAGTATTTTGTAGATTCCTTTGCAACTCTTCTTTCTTGGCACAGCCACTCAGTATAGGCACTGTCAAAGAATCTGGACCATATATTTTTCTTTCTGTACTCTTCTTCAATAGTACCATCTATTTCTACAAGCTCCACCATCATCTTTGTATGTGTGATTTCTTAGATATATGTGTATGCATGCATGCTCAGTCGTGTTCAACTCTTTGCCACCCCATGAACTATAGCCCACCAGGCTCCTCTGTCCATGGGATTTCTCAGGCAAGAATACTGGAGTGGGTTGCTACTTCTTTCTCCAGTGGATCATCTGTATGTAATCCTGATTGTGAACTTTACTTCTTAAACCCAGCTTTAATCTACCTGTCATCCATTTTTGCATCTCAGATCTCAGTCTGTCCAAACCTGAATTAATTCTCTCTCCCTGCTTCCACCACAGTCTGTCTCTCTCTTCCTTTTTGTTCTCCATCTTAGACAGGCCTGCCATTATTCTCTAAGTCACCCAAACTAGAAATCTCAGGATAGGCTTGAATTTCTGTCTGCCAGCTCTTCTCTGTTCTCCTCTATCTTCTATCTCCTATCAAGTTCCATTGACTTTTTCTGTAAAGTGTTAGGAGTTCATCTTTTTCCTACTATAGTCAGGCACTCTTCAACTTTTCCTCTATTAAGATGCAATTTGAGTCATTCCAAACATTTTCCAGATACACACAGGCAAAATCAGTCATTCATTCCCTTCTCTATGTTCCTAGTCTACTTTCCCTCTTGAGAAATTTTATTGTAGCTATTTTTACATCTCTTATCTAGATACAAACTTCTTAAAGTAAAAGACTATGTCCCTAGTGCCTAGTCAAGTTCTAGGATATAATAGGTGACTGATACTTATTCCTTGAATATAATCTGGTTGTTGATTCATAATTTCAAAGAAGGGGAGTATAGGTCAGGTATGAGGTTTATTTCTTAAAAGGATAACCAGGGGAGAAAACAAGCAAAGTGAGCATTTGAGCCTTTGGTCAGAAGTCCAGTTCTCAATTTGTATCAAAAGTGGTTTATAAAACAGTGAAAGAGACATTAATAAAAATTTCAGGTGTTACATTCAGAAAATATTTCCAGAAGCAATATTTTTTAGAAGAAATAAGGCCGTAAATATTTGGTAGAGACCAAAACTGAAAGGAGTAAATTTGCAGAAGTATTCAAGAAATAAAAAAGTTGAGTTTCTAGAAAGGATAAAATTAATCTTGTTTCTTTCCTAGGCTGCTAGTTCGATTGACGCAGAAGATGGGTTGAGGTTTATGCAGGAGATGATTGAATTGTCAAGTCAGCAACAAAAAGAACAGCAGCTCCCTCCACGAGCTGTACAAATTGTTTCCCACCCATTTTTTGGCCGGGTAGTATTAACTGCTGGCCCAGCACAGTTTGGGCCAGACCTGTCGAAACATAAAGAGGTGTGTGCACTTAGAATATTGTTGAGGTTGAACTTGGATAGTACTTAAGTGTTGTTAATTTCTTAATCTCTTTTCTAATTTAGTATTTTTAACTTACTTAAAACACCTAAATATTTAATCTTCTAGATTAAAGGAGATTAAAGCATATCTTGAAAATATTGAGTCATAATTTATGTTTGCAATATGGTTATAGAATTTTACTTAAAATGTTGTTCACATACTCTTAATTCAAAGCTTTTAGCTTATCTAAAAATGGTTTTCAAGCTTTTAAACTACTGGAACCTTTCTTTGAACAAAAAATCTAACTCAGAGGCTTAATGTAAAGAACAGCTAAAGTGAAAGTGCTCTGAACAAGTGGCTGTGAGGAGCATCAGATGCTGAGGTTCCACTAAGCAAACTTGGAAGACCACTAAGCTAGTTTATCCTATAGGTTTAGTTTAATATAGGAAACAAAGCTCACAGTTCAACTATCTGACTGACTGGTAGCAAAGCTAGCTAGCTACTAGACCAGAACTCAGATATCCTGATCATCTAAAACCAATGGTCTTTGAACTCTATTACCGCTAATTTAAACTTTTTCTAGTAGATACTTTAAAGCTATGAGGTTTATAGTAGATTGACTTGTTCAACAACTCTTATTCTGGGCACTATTTTAGATTTTTGCTGTATGTCATGTTTATAAAAACCAGTGAAGGTTTATGCCCTCATGAAGTTTACATTCTAAGAGCAAGAAGGGTCTTAAAACATGTTTACACTCACATCTTTAAAATCAGTTCTCTGGTGGATTTAATTTTTCTAGGAAGAAGAATTGCTTGCAGATTTATGTACACTAAATCCATTTTTTTTCCCCTTTCAAAAATTTTTCTGGTTACCAGTGATGGTTTAAAAATGGTTCCCAGCTGTTGAAGTGTGGGTTTGGGTATGTAGTGAGTCTGCCAGCAGGCTCTAACTTTACCACTTTCTAACATCGTGACCTTGAGCAAATTATGAAAGCTGAATCTCATTTCCCCATATGTAAAATGTATATGTTATCTGTATTTAACTCAGAGTCATTATAAAGATCAGGTTTAGTGATTTATGTAAAAATGCTTTTATAAACTGCAAAGTACAGTAGAAATATTGGTTGGGGACTATGATATGCAAAATGTTGAAAGCAAAAATTTATGCTAAATGTGTATTGGATGTGTTATTGTTAGAAAAGAAATGAGATCTCCTTAAAGCTCTAGATTTTGAATTTTAATGACATGGTAGTGATTTGAGAAGATAAAAGTTATTCAAGTAACTTTTTATTTCTGACAGACAAGAGGATTTGTTGCAAGCAGTAAACCATACAACGGTTGTTCAGAACTTACTAACCCTGAAGCAGTGATGGGAAAAATTGCTTTGATACAAAGAGGGCAGTGCATGTTTGCAGAAAAGGCACGCAACATACAGAATGCTGGAGCCATTGGTGGCATTGTTATTGGTAAGTAATCCTCCATGTCATTGCATTAAAAACCAAAACATCATCTTTAGGGTTTTTCTTTCATTTTCCAAAATTTTATCAGAGTTTTTCATATTGTTTTTACTTCACTAGCCAGCATATTGGATAGGTAATCCAATGACTCTCTTAATAATTTGTATATGTCTCATTTAGGTGTTTGAACACCTAAATCTGAGTTTCTATATATTAATGCCAATAAATGTAGTTGAGTCAGATGTGAAGGTGCAGCAGGAGTGATGGTAAAAACACCTGATACCATGGATCAGAAATGGTGCCCATGAGATCCAAAACCCCTAGGGGCAAGAATTACACCTGCCACCTTAAGTCACTTAAAATAAGTCACTGAAAATATCCATTCCTCCACACAGATGCAAGCTTTGGAATCAGATACATGGGGGTGCAGTTCCTGGCTCTCCCACAAAATCATGCTGTAACCTTTAGATTGTTTACCTGTTTAATCAGTAGAATTTTTTTAGCTCCAGTGAAAATGGTAATAAACATCTTTTAGGTGGTTGTGAGGTTTGAAGATAATGGAAATAAAATTTCCTAAAATTACTGATATGGGTAAAAATAAAATAGGATTTATTTCATTGAAAAAATATTTATTATTCTTTTTGCTTATCCTATATGGGCACTACAGTGTTGATTTAATGAATGCATGAATTTCATAGTTAAATATTAACATTAGGAAAAGTTCTGCTTAATAAATTAGTGGTTAGCAGAGAAGGCAATGGCACCCCACTCCAGCACTCTTGCCTGGAAAATCCCATGGACGGAGGAGCCTGGTGGGCTGCAGTCCATGGGGTCGCTAAGAGTCGGACACGACTGAGCGACTTCACTTTCACTTTTCACTTTCATGCATTGGAGAAGGAAATGGCAACCCACTCCAGTGTTCTTGCCTGGAGAATCCCAGGGACGGGGGAGCCTGGTGGGCTGCCGTCTGTGGGGTCGCACAGAGTCGGACACGACTGAAGCGACTTAGCAGCAGCAGCAGCAGCAGCAGCGAACTATAGCCTGCAAGCCAAGTTTGGCTCACTGCTTTTTTTAAAGTTTTATTAGAACACAGCTCATCAGTTTGTTTACCTATCTTCTGTAACTGCTTTTAAGAACAGTGCTGGAGTTGACTGGTGGTAACAGTAACAAAGCATAAAATATTCTCTATCTGAGCAGTTACAGAGAGAGTTTGCTGATGGATGACTTAAATCACCTCTTAATCCTTGGTTATTTTCCACTCTGAGATTACTTTTATTAAAGAATTTAATACTTGCCACTACTAATATTTTAGACATCTTACTGAGTTTTAAAAAATATGAAAAAATAAAGTTGGGAACGTATGTGGAGTATTTTAGATTTTCCCCATTTTTTGGTAAAGTCTAATTTTCATGGTATTCTGTACTCTGCAAAATTTGTCAAATCAAATGCTTTCATTAGTAGCTATTAGTTATAGAATGCTATCTTGAGATCTGTAAGTAAATAATTAAAAGAAGTGGTCCTTAATTTTTAAAAAATTAACGTCTAAGTGGAAACTTTGTTATGTTGTAACTCCTTTCCCTGAAGTTTTTTTTTGTTTTTGGTGAAGCATTTTGTTTAGTTTCTAATGGTTTTCAGTTCATTTCAGTCGCTCAATTATGTCTGACTCTTTTGCAACCCCATGGAGTGCAGCATGCCAGGCCTCCCTGTCCATCACCAACTCCCAGAGTTTACCCAAACTCATGTCCATAGAGTCGGTGATGCCATCCAACCATCTCATCCTTTTCATCCCCTTCTCCTCCTGCCTTCAATCTTTCCCAGCATCAGGGTCTTTTCAAATGAGTCAGCTCTTCGCATCAGGTGGCCAAAATATTGGAGTTTCAGCTTCAACATCAGTCATTCCAATGAACACCCAGGACTGATTTCCTATAGGATGGACTGGTTGGATCTCCTTGCAGTCCAAGGGACTCTCAAGAGTCTTCTCCAACACCACAGTTCAAAAGCATCAATTCTCCTGCACTCAGCTTTCTTCACAGTCCAACTCTCACATCCATACATGACCACTGGAAAAACCATAGCCTTGACTAGAAGGACTTTTGTTGGCAAAGTAACGTCTCTGCTTTTCAATATGCTGTCTAGGTGGGTCATAACTTTCCTTCCAAGGAGTAAGCGTCTTTTAATTTCATGGCTGCAGTCACCGTCTGCAGTGATTTTGGAGCCCCCAAAAATAAAGTCTGACACTGT
>NW_011494894.1:6253425-6305344 GCF_000754665.1 Bison bison bison
GTAACGTCTCTGCTTTTCAATATGCTGTCTAGGTGGGTCATAACTTTCCTTCCAAGGAGTAAGCGTCTTTTAATTTCATGGCTGCAGTCACCGTCTGCAGTGATTTTGGAGCCAGAAAAAATAAAGTCTGACACTGTTTCCACTCTTTCCCCATCTGTCGTGAAGTAATGGGACCAGATGCCATGATCTTCGTTTTCTGACTGTTGAGCTTTAAGCCAACTTTTTCACTCTCCTCTTTCACCTTCATCAAGAGGCTTTTTAGTTCCTCTTCACTTTCTGCCATAAGGGTGGTGTCATCTGCATATCTGAGGTTATTGACATTTGTCCCGGCAATCTTGATTCCAGCTTGTGCTTCCTCCAGCCCAGCGTTTCTCATGATGTACTCTGCGTATAAATTAAGTAAGCAGGGTGACAATATACCGCCTTGACGTACTCCTTTTCCTATTTGGAACCAGTCTGTTGTTCCATGTCCAGTTCTAACTGTTGCTTCCTGACCTGCATATAGGTTTCTCAAGAGGCAGATCCGGTGGTCTGGTATTCCCATCTCTTTCAGAATTTTCCGCAGTTTATTGTGATCCACACAGTCAAAGGCTTTGGCACGGTCAATAAAGCAGAAATAGATGTTTTTCTGGAACTTTCTTGCTTTTTCGATGACCCAGCGGATGTTGGCAATTTGATGTCTGGTTCCTCTGCCTTTTCTAAAACCAGCTTGAACTTCTGAACGTTCACCGTTCCCATATTGCTGAAGCCTGGCTTGGAGAATTTTGAGCATTACTAGCGTGTGAGATGAGTGCAATTGTGCGGTAGTTTGAGCATTCTTTGGCATTGCCTTTCTTTGGTGTTGGGATGAAAACGGACCTTTTCCAGTCCTGTGGCCACTGCTGAGTTTTCCAAAGTTGCTGACATATTGAGTGCAGCACTTTCACAGCATCATCTTTTAGGATTTGAAATAGCTCCACTGGAATTCCATCACCTCCACTAGCTTTGTTCATAGTGATAGTTCCTAAGGCCCAATTGACTTCACATTCCAGGATGTCTGGCTCTAGGTGAGTGATCACACCATCGTGATTATCTGGGTCATGAGTGGTTTTAATTGTATATAAATGAGCAGATTAGGACTTGGTTGTTTTTTATCCCAAATACCAGAAGTATAGATTAAAATCAGCTGTCTACAAGACACAGTTTATTTAGTGTAAAGGAGGTTTGTTTACTATATGGAAATGGATTATTTTCGTTGAACCCGAGAGTAAGAAATACAACTGAGTGCTCTAAGGAATTAGAAGTGGAAACCAAAAATCATCAGGAACCATGACGGCTAGCATTTTTCTTGTCTCTATCTATGGGTCCTCCTGGATGGACTCTTCTCTGCAGCTCTTTGGTATTCTGCTTCATTCTCACCAGCAGTTTCTCACCAGCCTGCTCTCTTTTTACCTAGCAGTTCCAAAATGGTCTTTTCCAAAATTGCAACTTAAGCCATCAGTCTGTGTCACTTAACTGGACTTCTACCCACTGCTAACCGAAAGTCTTTCTATTTTTGAAAGTGTGCCACTTCCAAATCTCCTGGAGACACTGGGGGTCAGGTAGCCATCCTTTGGTCAGTTACTATTGAAGGGTGTGATTCTGCATGGTATTCTCCACTTAGCAGGGCTTGTCCATGCAAGCTCTCTGAGAGGTGACAGACAGGTTCTCCAGGGAGACTGGCATGTGAGATTAGGACTAGACATAAGTGACATCTCCAGTAGAGTAGTAATTACAGCCATACTGTTATTTTTTAACTAGTGTAAAGTCAGAATAGTGTTTCAGTCTAGTCATAAGTATTCCTTGTGAAGAGTGTTTTAAAAATACATAATATAATGCCATTAGAGGAAATCATAAATAACAATAAAATTTTCATTATTCTGTCATTGTAATTCAGGTCTCTGAATTTTTCCCTTTTTAGGCTTTTTCATAAGCATCTGAAATTTTTATAGTCACAATCATAGAACTTTGTACTTTCCCTTTTTTATGTAATAATAACATTTAGTTTTTCTGTGTGTTCCCTCAGGTAGTTCATTATAATTTACTTACAGTTTACAGTTGTTGACAAGTATAAAGCACTCCAGTAAACTTTTTCAGGCATAGATCATTTTGCTTCTTTTGAATTATTTCCTCGGTGTACATTTCTAGGAGTAGAATTATGGACCCCACAAGTGTGAATGTTTTTGTGGTTCTTAATGCAGCAAATTAATGTCGACAGGGGGAAAATAGTAAAGGTTGGCAGCTGGGCCTTTCTAATGGATGAACGCTTGCTGTTTGCTTTTATTTGTCCTCTGGCTAGATGACAATGAGGGGAGCAGCAGCGATACTGCCCCTCTGTTCCAGATGGCGGGCGACGGGAAGGACACAGATGACATCACGATCCCCATGCTGTTTCTGTTCAGCAAAGAAGGAGGTATCATACTGGATGCCATCCGGGAGTATGAGGAGGTAGAAGTGCTCCTTTCTGACAAAGCAAAAGATCGAGGTAAGGGTAAAAAATGCTTTGTTTTCTGCTTTGCCTTAATTTTTCTCACTTGACAAAAATGAGTTACAAAATGATTATTTATGGTTCACTGGTAAAAGAAGTAAAAATTTGTAGAAGGTGATTTCAAAATACGTTTTTCTTTTGGAAAGATGAGTAATGAAATGTTTATTTTGCTTTGTGTGCTGATTTAGAATGTCATTAGAATTATATTTTTATACGTAATTTATAATTTTTGCTATTATTCTGCCAGTGATAAAAATACAAGAGATTACATTAAGAGTCATTTTTAACATCCACGGAGGCTCACCATTCAATTTCACAGATACTATATCCTCTGGGTTTTTTTTAGAATAAGAAGTAAAAAGAGATTAATTATATAGAACGGTGTTATATATGATATAATAGTAATTGGGTTTCACCAAGCCACCTGTAATCAAATAACCAGTGTCTTGGTGAAGGCGTAGAAATCTAGCAGCTTCTCTTCATTGAGATCTAATTTCATCACACAGATACTTGAAAGTTACAAGAGTTACACATGCCTGGCTAGTGCCTGAAGAACAAGATAGCATGCCTTAATTCATGAGAGTGTATATATATCCCTCTCTGGGCCAAAATTTTTGTTCGTAAATTGAAAGCTCTTTGAAACCCAAATTATTGTATAAATGCAAGGTCTCACTAGTATTGTTTTACAATTTCACATCTAGGGATAGCGGGCAAATGAGGGAAAGTGAACCATCAGACGTAGTCCGTAATCCTGCTTTTAATGGCCATTTTCTTAGCCACTGGAGGCTCCTATAGAGAGAGCACTAGTCCTCCTACCTCGCTTGCAACAGATAAAGCTGTGTGATTTGTACACGGTTGTTGATGTTTGGGATATTTGTTTGGCAGATATGTAGGAAACTTACTCAATTCAGTATAACTGCCAAGTGGAACAATTAAAAAAGAAAAAGTTTAGCAATAATCTAGTGCTGGTCAAGTCAGTGTTTGGGTTGTCTTCTTGTATTGCTTTATTCTTCTTTGAGGTTCATTCAGTTGTTAACTATTTAAGCAGTATGGAGTGAGTAGGGTATATGTACTTAAGGATGTGTAAATAGAACAGAATAGAAAGGATTCCTAATCTTCTTAAATCCTCCTATGTGCCTGTTTTTTTTTTTTTTTCTTCCTGAGCCCTTTTTTCAGTTAGATCTTTATATGCACTTTGGCACATCAAACACAGGCAAATTATTATTCCATGTAACTCTTTAATGCCTTTGCTTTTTTCCCCCCTATTTTGTGCTACCATTGGAATTTCAGCAGCAATATTAAAAGGTAAAATGATTCCAAACTACATTATTAATAGTAGTAAGTATCTTTAATAAGCCTTAATTATATATATGTGCATGCATGTGTATATACATGTATATACACACATGCGTGTGCATGTATATATTGTTTCAGTGGCTACCATGATAATACATCATTTAAAGTACTTAGATTATTTTCATGCCTAGTCAGCTGTCCCATAATGATGATTCTTTACTGATCCTGTCATAACAAGTTCTATTAATTAAATAATAGGTGAATTCACTAGTCCATATCCATGCAAGAGTTACTCTAATGAAGACATCGTTGTATAGCATGTGTTACTTTTGATCACTTTTTATTGGAATGCAGTATAAACTATTTAAAGTATCGACTTGTTTTTAAAACCCATATATCTGTAGGAAATGTGTGAGGGTTAGGACTATGAGATTGTGGTAAAGCATGTGCTTTCTATACCACAGAAAGGATATGAAAAGAGATCAGTTATGCTATTTAAAAAAAAGTCTGAACAGCATAACAGTATTCCCTTAAGGACCTTGCAGTAAAAGGGCTTTATTTAAATTATATATTTTTTAAAGTTTTGATAGTCTGTCCATTTTTTGACTGCGATTCTGTTATAGTGTGATATTTTGACAAAAAGCTTTGAAAAATTCCCCTTTTTGTATAACTTTTTGAAGAACTGTAGGGCATTATTAACTGTCAGCTGTGAGTTATAGTATAATTGTTAATATTTATCAGTGTAACAAAAGTCAGTGATAATAGTTTTATTAAATCAACTGCTTTATTTACTTAGGAAAATATTCTAAGTTGACATCTGTAGTGGGTGCCATTAATCTGTGCTGTTGCTGCATGCATCAGTGTTTCTCTTCTGCTTCAGCATCAGCTGGTGTAGTAGTTAGAAGTGCAGATTCCTGAGGTCTACTCCAGAATATTGAATCAGACTCTGAAAGCAGGGGATCAGAATCTGAAATTTTAAACAAGCATTCCAGTTAATTGCACTCAGCTATACTTTGAGAAACACTGAACAAAGCCATGAAGGCACCCTCCTTAAAAAAAAAAAAAAATCTCCCAGCTCTGTATCTGGCCTTATTGTGCCACCAAGGGTACTCAGACATGACTGAAGCAACTTAGCACACCACACACACAAGGATACTAGGTAGGATTCTTTAAGTACACCAAATAATAGCAGCCATAAAATCTGAACGATTTAAAATGTCCTCCAGATTGTTTTCTCTAAAGATCTCATTCCACAGATACATATTTCCCTTAAAAAGTCAGTTTTGATGGAGCCAGTCTTCCCACGTATCAATACAGAAAATAGACTCCAGAACAAGCCCCCACTCCCACCTTCTAATTCTGATAAATCCCAGCCATTGATAAGAGAAATATCTTCAACAGTCCTATATCCTAGCAAAAATGTCCAGATAATTATTATACATTCTTCTTCAGAATAAAGCATTAGTAATTTATTAAGTAGAAATGCTGCTTTCTCAGGTTAAACCAGTCACACTTCTAAAAGTTAAGTTATCCGCAGAAGTGTTAATATTGTGTCTGTCATGTGTCCGGTTCCAGAATTTCTAGAATTTGTAAAGGTGCTGAATAATAATTCCCACCCTGTGCCCGCAAACAAAAGACACTGTTACCTTGAGATCTGAATTGAAACAATTTACAATTAAGATTCAGTTGACTTTTCTCAGTAGTATTTCTCAAGATGGGGAAAAAAAAATCAGCATTTAAAAGTTTGAATACATCGTCATTTTGTAGTTTATAGTGTCGGCTTCCAGTGCCTTAAGAGCTGCATGGACACAGATTCAGAACTGCTTTTGCATTTGCGTCTGTCTGGTGAAGAGGCAGGCAGAATAGGGGAAACAAAAGAAAGGGCCAGTGGTTTGAACGGCCTTAGGTTTACCTGTGGCAGGTTCCTTTTCCTACGATTATCCTTCACTGAATGTGATGGGGTGAATCTGTCCTTCAGTTGATCTGTAGAACTTAGATTTCTATTGGAAAGGATTTGGTTCTGAGGAGGTGAATCTAGTATGTAAACAGATGGCGTCTTTGCTTGGAAAGGGGCAGCTGAAATGTTAGTAGAGGTAACACTGAAGGACTCCAGCCTCTCTTCCTCAGTCACCACATGTTTTCTCTTGCATCTTTGCATTTGCACGTCTTCCCTCGTTCCACAAGTGCCTTGTCTATCCCGCTTCCACTCCCATAGCCTTTTCCTCTTTAAAAACATTTCGTCATTCTAATACCAAGTTTAGTGTTATCTTCTCTATGAATTTTTTCTCTTATTCTCATAGATAAAATGTATGGACATCTTCTTTAACAGTTTGTGTTCATTTAGTTTGGCGGTGCTGGGTCTCTGTTGCTGTGCGCAGGCATTCTCTAGTTACGACAAACAGGGTCTACTCTCCATTTGTGGTGCCACGGGCTTCTCTTTGTCGTGGCTTCCCTTGTTACAGAGCGCAGGGGTTGGAGTGTAGACTTAGTGGTTGTGGCACACAGGCTTAGTTGCTAGATATTCCTAGACCAGGGATTGAACCTGTGTCCCCTGCATTGGCAAGTAGATTCTTAATCACTGGACCACCAGGGAAAGTCCCAACATCTTAATATAGTTGTACTTTTGACATTTGTATTACATTGTACTTCTTTACCTGTGTCTCAGCTCTGTATTTCTTTTTGTCAGTAAATGCTGGTTGCATGAATGAATGGTTGTAGAACAGCCAGTCTTGAAGTCTTTGCCAAGTTTCTTTGTCCTTTCATTATTAAAACTTTTTTCTTTTCTTTCTCTCTCTCTTTTTGTATCATGAGATTTTCTTCATTCATTTTTACTTCCACATGTCTGACTCACCATCCCTGAATTTAATGATATAGTCATTACACAGGCCCCTTAGAATGAAGGTTTGTAGTGGTGTGGTAGATTCTTTCTTTTTGTACTTCTCCAGCTGTCATTTTTATTTAGCTGATTGTTGCCACTTTGCTATGTATCACATATTCTCATATATTTGATCTGTTTTTGGGTGACTTGCTCTGCTTTTACACTAATCTATTTGCTTATTCCAGTGCTAATAATAAAATAGTTTGTTATTTTGAATACATTTTAATCTCTCTTCAGGCAGCTCCCATCTCACTAATTCTTTTCAGAATTTATTGACTTCTCTGTGATGTACATTCTTCCATAGGAATTTAAAAATAATCCTATCCAGTCCAAAAAGTAAAGTAGAATTGGGATTCATTTTGGAATTGTATAACTGCATGTGTTACATCTAAACAGGAAGGTTTTGTTAAATATTGACTTTCCATCCAGGTACATACAGGTACTTACCTGTAAATTGAATCAGATCTTATTTTTTCATTGAGATTTTATAATATTAAACAATAAGATTTCATAATAAATTTAATTCTATGTCTTGTGGATTCTGTTTTTAATTATAAAAGGTTAACTTAGTTTATTTCTAACCAGTTATTGCTACTACAGAGGGGTTATTTGTATTGTTTCATTCCTTTTTTATGGCTGAGTAATATTCTATTGTATATATGTACCATATCTTCTTATCCGTTCCTCTGTCAGTGGACATCTAGGTTGCTTCCGTGTCCTGGCTGTTGTGAACAGTGCTGCAGTGAGCATTGGGGTGCGTGTATCTTTTTGAATCATGGTTTATCACAGCGTATTGAATATAGTTCCCTGTGTTATACAGTAGGACCTTGTTGTTTATCCATCCTGTGTATACTGATTTGCGTTTGTTAAGCCACTGAGGCAGTAAGTGAGGTATACTGTCCTGGAGCCTGCATGGGTAGAGGCTGGCAGTGGAGAAAGGGGCTCCCTTTGTGTGCCACTTAACAATGGTGCTTGACTTCTACGGTGGCCCAGGTGCTTCTGCAAACACCCCCAGTTGCGGCCATACCGCACTCCAGCCCCCTTCAGGCCTTGTCCACAAGCCAACAGCAGTGCTCTTCCTGTGGACTGCGCACTCAACGCTGAGTTTCAGGCCCTGCCCGTACCTACGGACACGTGTCTGAGGCCGGGGCGCACAGGGCAGCAGTACTCCAGTCTGTGCAGGCGTCTCTTCTGCCTGCCGCAGATGGGGGTTGTGCTCGCCTCTGAGCCTCTGAACCCCCCTTTCTGTCCCCGCTGATCTGAGAGGGCTCCCCAGGATGCGGGAGCCTCTCCTCTCTTTAGCTCCCTCCCAGGGGCACACGTCCTGCCCCTCCATCCTCTCTTTTCTTCGTCCTACCTGATAGAGACTTTTCTTGTCCTTTCAGGTTTGAGGTCTCCTGCTTGTGTCCAGTAGGTGTTCTGTGAGATGTGTTCTGTTCATAGATGTATTTTTCCTGTTATTTGTGGGAGGAGGAGAGCTCCCCATCCTACTCCACATCTCGATTGGAACCTACCCCATCCTGTTTCCTTATCCTTAGCTAGGTTTCCAAAATAATATTATGTAACATGTAACCCTAGAGTGATTCTTTGTCAAAAGCACAGTCTTTATTACTATATAAAATAGCCCCACACCTTTTCATATTCTAAACTAGATTAATGCAGTCTAGAAATGAAGGTTCTTTTTGTTTTTGCTTGAACTTAGGGTAGCCTAGCATAAATGAGCTCCAAGCTGCCAGACTGCTTTCTGTTCTTTAGTTTCCCTAAATGTCAAATTAAAATGTACCTTTTCCACAGCTGAGAGAACGTGTGGGAACTCCTCCCCCTTGCCCACCTTCCCCCTGACACACCCCCAGCACAAACTATCTAAAGCTTCCCATGTCAGGTAATCCTGCCTGGTCAGGGTGTATGCATACGTATCCTTCTGTCCCTCCCTGTGTGCCTTTATTTCCTTCCATTTTTCTGGTTTTATAATAAGTTCATCTTCTCTTTCTTCTTTGACTAATTCTGCTTATCTTTGAAATCTCAGTTCAAGTGTCACATTCTGAAAGTGAAACTGAAGCCGCTCAGTCATGTCCTACTCTCTGCGATCCCATGGACTGTAGCCTACCAGGTTTCTCCATCCATGGGATTTTCTAGGCAAGAGTACTGGAGTGGGTTGCTATTTCCTTCTCCAGGGGATCTTCCCAACCCAGGGATCGAACCCAGGTCTCTTGCATTGCAGGCAGACACTTTACCCTCTGAGCCATCAGGGAAACACATTCTGAAAGAAGTCCTCAAATCTCATTATTCTTTCCAACACCATAGCTTGCATCACAGAGTTTTCTGTTTATTTGTGTTGATTTGTAAACGTTTTCCTCAGCTGGACTATAAGATTCAGAAGGGCAAGTTAGGTGTTTGTTTTCATCTAGTTTTATCCCTAGCACCTTGCACGGTGCCTGCCACACAGAAGACGCTCATGAGATCTTTACCAGCTGACTGCAGAGTCTGAGAATTGTGTAGCCTGTGATTATAGATGCTGCTACCTCAGCACTTTCTTGTAGGAACCCTAAATAAAATGCCTCTAGTGGTTTCACTGTATATTCATTACCAGAGGTTTAGCCTGCTTTTTGGCCTTCCAGTAGATTTTATGATTATATCTTATATCTTATAAAACTTCATCAGTAATGAAGTTTTGTAAATAATCTGTTTTTGTATTTATGGAAATATTTAATCACATTGATATCCCTGAATCATTTAATTTTAATCATTTAATTTTGCAGTATCTGCATTTTCATGGTTTCTTGAGTGGGAATTTCACTTTTCAAAGAATATTAAAATTACAGCAGTGGCATGCACTGTTTAAATTTTGTTTGGTTTAATATGTTCTCATGTTTGGGCTTTCCTGAATTTAGGTGTTTAATAAATTTAAGACCTATAATATAAATTTATATGCATTTTAATATTACTGTTTAGTGTATTTCTTGGCATTTGGTGACACCCACTGACGGCAGTCTTTATTAGAGTCATCCTGCATTAACATGGTTTTCTTTTAACTCTCAGCTTTTTGCTTTAGTACTAAAGCCAGTATGGTTTTGAGAATATGATAGTACATGTTTTGAGGAGGAAAGTAGCATGAAGTTTGTTTCTTTCATGTACAGATCCTGAGATGGAAAATGAAGAACAACCATCCTCTGAAAATGACTCTCAGAGTGCTGAACAGATTGCATCAAGGTCTCAGGAGATTGATCTGGTTGATCAAGAGTCTCCTGAGGAAAGTTCTGTGAACTCTCACCCAGAAGCTTTATCTCCAGTAGATACAGACAGTGCTGCAAGCGTTTCTTCTTCTGAACAGGATTCTAACCCCATGGAAAACCTCGAGACTACAAGTCTTGATGGTGAATGTACAGATTTAGATAACCAACTTCAAGAACAGCCAGAAACTGAGGAGGATTCCAATCCTAATGTTAGCTGGGGCAAAAAGGCCCAGCCTATAGACTCCATATTAGCAGACTGGAATGAAGACATAGAAGCATTTGAAATGATGGATAAGGATGAGCTCTGACTCACAAAAGTCTACCTGGTGGTAGGTATTTCAAAAGAAAAGGTAAACTGTGGTTAATAGACACCCTGATACTAAGCAGGCTCTCTTCATGGGAGGCTTTAAGTATGGTGATGAGCAACCACGTTCTGACTGGGAGAGTTAGTTTTCATAGGAATCTGGAACACGCTGTGTTAGAACTGACCTTGTTTAAAACTGTCCCATCAAAAATGCAAACTCACAGTCCTCCCCCACCCCCCAGGTGACAGGAGTGTACCATCCTGCTGCACACCTTGGGCCAGGAAAAGATTACTGGGCATTCCTTGGAACCAGATTTCTGCAGTCTCTGGATAGTAGCTAAGAAACATATCTAGTTAACTGTGAGGTGGGGAATACAGATTTGTACAGCTTTCTAATTAAAGGAAGCTCTCTGTTTTCTTGGTTTGCGGGTTAGAGGTTCTTTGGGGAAAACGCATAGGAGTTTTGTGGGCATTCTGGTTATGCTGCCTTCACAGAAACACTCAAAGTGACCTAAATGGTTGTGAAGCAAATGCATTCATGGTGAAAACAGTCTTTGCTCAACATTTTCACTCGCTTCATTGTGTAACATGATCGAGATGACTTGATTTTTTTCCCTCTTATCGGTGTCCTTTTCATTTAAACCAAAGGTGAAGCCAGTGTACTTTCTCAGTGAGTTCTTTGCGTAAAGACTAATCATTGGGACCAGGTAAAAAGGTCATATAATGTGGGAATTGGTTACCTAATACTCTTGAAAAATGGAGCAAGGGAGAAACTGTAATGTTGCAATATGAACTTGCCATTGGGCCTTCCATAGGGAAAGCTGTGACTACTCTGAAATGGAACTTAAGGTTATATCTTTGTAGGGTAAATTATAAATCTTTTCCAGTTCATTTCTTTGGAGGTGATTACCTCTAGCCATCAGCCTTACTCCATCCCATGTGTAGTATGCATTTTGAGCCACAAGACCTGTGTTGCCAATAGCTGAATACATTTTGTTCCATTTTTCTGTCTTAGCCATGATAAAACTGTGGTAGTGGTCTAAAAATTCTGGAGTAACTACTATTTTTTCCTCCTTTGAAACTATAGTTGCTAAAGTTGCACCTAAGGAATCTGTCACATTTTCTGTTGATCATGGTTTTTAAGTTTTGTTTTGTTTTGTTTTAATGAGTATTCCTTCCAATATGGACTTGAAAATTAGTCTATGGTAACCTGTGTAAAAAACACAGTAGCAACTAACATATAGCCATATAGCTTAATGGAACCTTTTCCCCTATTTTTAATTTTTTTTGGGGGTGTGTGTGTGTATGTGTGTGGCAGTCTGGTGCTGGCCACATTTAAGTTTTTAGAACTTTTTTGTTGATATCTGTAGACAGCCCTGTAATTGAAATCATGGCTTTACTCTATTTATTTTTTAAACATACGTGAATCAGTTCTAAAGGAATATTTGAGACTTTTCTTTTTCTTTACCGTGTCATTATATAATAATTTTTTTCCTTAAAACACAGTTTTGGAGGTACTGATGAACTTAAACTGTATATGGAGCTGTTAAAAGAACAGCAGTGCTGTATTGTAGTTATGTATATTCATGTACAGTATGTCTTAGATCCCAGGTAAACATGTTCTTTTGTAAGGGGATAAATAGCTGCTTTCAAAAATTCCAGCTGAAGTTAATTGGGTCAGTGAGTAATAAATCTAATAGAGAATTCATTTTGAGGGGGGGGAAAAAAGAGTAGTATAAAAGACTTTTTTTGGCCCTTAATTAAACCTGACACCAAAATGGATATTTTTAGTCTCTCTGCATGTGAAATTTGGTGTAAAAAGATGATAGAACTATAATACATAGAGTATATGGAAGAATAGACATAGTACTTTGTTCATTTTGATTGCAAAGCTGCCAAAATAGTTGAAGCGTAATTACTTGACTTGCCTTGATTTATAGGACTGGGGCTTGGAGAAAAGGAGCAGATGTTCCTTTAAGACTTGGATTACAGAAGCCTTATATACATTGATTTGGTTTTCTTTTTGTAGTTCAAAGCCATTGTTGTCAAATCTAGCTTTTCTAATTTATCAAAACAACATAATTTTATTTCCAGCAGAGATCTTGTGGCATACACAGAAAAGCCAGCTTACTGCCACTTACCCTTTCTTTGGCCATTAGGGGGAGTTGTTACCATTCATTGAGGTCTAGAAGCAACTTGGAGAAGGAAATGGCAACCCACTCCAGTATTCTTGCCTGGAGAATCCCATGGACAGAGGAGCCTGGCAGGCTACAGTCCACGGGGTCACAAGAGTCGGACACAACTTAGTGACTAAACCATCAGCTTGTCTAGAAAAATGAATACTTAAAAAAAAAATTTAACTATAAAATTAACAAACTATAAAAATTAATAGCAGAAGGAATTATACTTGATTTTTCCCTAGCTAAGAAAAGAAGGTATAATGTTCAGCTTCAAAACTCCAACATTGTCACTGACTCTCCATTCTTAACTGACATACTGCCACGAAGTTGTTTTTAAGTTCATGAAAAGTTTCAACAGCATTAGGCATTTTTTAAAATGTTTTGTTTTTTAAGTACCTTTTATAGCATTTTATTTACTTCCTAAAGATTCAGGGGTTTCTGTGTGACCCTGAATTTTAGAAACATCTGGTCTACCTCAGTTAGCTGTTGGCTGCATAGAGATAGAGCTGAAGTGATCGCCACAGCCATAAAATTGACTAAGAAGGATTTATACAATGTTTACAAACCTGGAATCAAGTATGGATTTTATCTGAAAGTTAAAAGTTAGATATTAGAGAAAGTATTTAATTCAGGTATTTTCAAGTTTTAAAACTTCACTTGTTTACCTACTAAAAATAGTTCAAGTTTTTTCTGCTTAGGAAACTCCATTAAAATGATATACCCTAATTTGCAGTGCTTTTCTCATAAAGTTTTAGGTGTGAAAAATTGTAATTTCCTAGATATGTTTGGGATGGGATATTTTGTTGGGTAGGTTTTCTTTTTTCTTTTTAACTTTTAATAGGCTTCCAACAAGAATACAGTTGTTTCAGAACAAATTTTTTAACATTATACTTTTCCCTTTCTCTTCACAGTGTTTAGAGAGTAAAATGAAAAACTGTGCACTCTGTGATTTTAACTTCTCTAATATACTCTTGAGATTTTTATTTTAATTTAAATTACCATCTCATGGCCCTTTGAGTAGTAAAACCAGCATTTGTTCCCTCACCAGACCCCATGCCAAATTCATCATAAAGAAAGCTCAGCATCCATAATTCCAATAGTGCTTATCAATTTAGAGGAGGGGGCATTTAGTAAATATTCCAACTGGTCGTTTTATGCACAAGGCTTCAGTCAGAACATAGAAAAAAAAACATTCTGTGAATGAAATATTGTATGTTCAGATTTTATAAAAGACATTTTTAAAAGCCCAATTTACAGCCGTATATTTTCTTATGATGTAATTTATGAAAAAAGATGTCTGTACTAACAGGTGCTGTAACACTACTGTTGTTGGATTTTATTGTTTGGTGATAAATGTATACAATATTTCTAAGGGAAACTATGTACTGTGATGTAAAAGTCTGGGCAAAATGTATATAATCCTTGTATATAGTTGTGTATTTGATTATAATTACTGATTGTAAAGATTTAATAAAATATGTAAATATCCTGGTCTAGTTTTAATTTTAATTTGTAGCATACTTTGCATATCTTTACACTTTGATATCTCTAAATTTTTTTTTCACCACTGTCTTCCCTTTCATTTTCATTTTATCCTAGAAGAGCAGATTTGGGGAATGGCTTAGAATATAGACATGCAAACATACATTGAATTCAACTCGTATCCTCAGGGTAGAGCTAGAGTTATTAATTTACAGTGTCAATATTGGTTGCATGTGTGTTTTGAGTTTTGTTGTTGTGGTGGTTTTGTCACTAAGTCGTGTCTGACTCTTTTGAGACTCCATGGACTGTAGTCCACCAGGCTCCGCTGTCTAAGGAATTTCCCAGGCATGAATATTGGAGTGGATTGCCATTTCCTTCTGTAGGAGATCTTCCTGATTCAGGGGTTGAACTGGCATCGCCTGCATTGGCAGGAGGGTTCTTTAGCAATGAGCCGCCAGGGAAGCCCATATGTTTTGAGTTTTCTAATATTTAATAAAATCAGTTGTCCTTTTAATATTGTCATCAAAAGTATACTGACCTCTCCTGTTAATTCCATTGAGACCATCTGTTTAACAGCCACTTTCAGATACTGTGATACTATGCTTTTCATCCTTACTGTTATAGGGTTTCTGAACACAAGATACCTTGAAAGATCTGATAATATCACTATTATCTATTGATATTAATAATCACTTTCTTTAAAGATAAGCAAACTGAAAGTTGAACAAGTTCTAAGCATCTTATGCTTAGGTGCCTGGTTCATGGATTGGGAGCCTTGGTTTATTTCCAGAGCTTATGAATTCGTAAAAGAATGGACTCATCATCCCAGATGACTGTGGGAGAAATAGTTTAGAAGTCTTGTGGTGTATTAGAGCACATTTCTACCCTTGTTTCAGCCCCAGCTGTCTAAGAAGTGGTGCTGTCTTGAGACATAGCAGCTACAGGTAATACTGAAAAAATACTTTGGATGTAACAGTAGAATGGAATTTCATAGAGAAGATTGAAAACCTTCTGCCAAGAGTTAAGGAGAGAGCCAAAGTCCTTAAATAGACTAGTCAGAGACAGAGGAACCTAACACCTGGGGCCTGGCTGTTCCCCTCCTACCTCCGTCACCACCACCACCCTACTGTTGGAGTTGCAGCAATTGGAGGACAGCTTACACAGCAAACCCTACTTTATCTTTTCCGAATTTCTGGGAAAAGCCACTGATCTTGGGTCAAGAGGCAGTCTGACAAACACTGCAAGCTAGCTTGTCCTACACGCCCTTTCCCCACTCTCCTATCCAGCTTTCTCCTTGTAAAGTAGGTGGAGCTCTCAAGGCAATCCCAGAGAGCTGCTGTCTTTAGAAGAACTGATCTATTTAGTCAGCCACACTCCTGTCTTACCTGAGGTCTATGCCAACTGAATCCCAGCTTTAATTGTCTTATTATATTAATAAAATAGGTAAATATTTTTAGGCCCTATTATCTCAGTCTCCAATCATTACTTTTAACTCAGTCTTGTCCATTCACTTGGGTAATTCTTCAGGACCTCCAATCAATTGGTCCTTCTACTTTCTCAGAATCCATCACCCTTCCCCATGGCCTCACTTCCCAATTTACCCACCATTAATATCTCTTGCTCTTTTGAGCAAACTTGGCAAAACTTTAAATCTTATTAAGTCCAACTACTCATTGATTTAGCATGTAAGTGTAAGTAGTTATTGGAACTGGATGAAATCACACCACCGGTGCTCACTGGCACTTTAAATCATGAATACAAATCTAGGAAGGGAGAAAATGGAGAAAAGAACCTGGAACTGGGCTATGACGGATTCTGAGGATTCAAAGATGAGGCTTCTGTGTCTTTCCAAAGACTCACAGCTTGCAGGATTTAGTAAGGATTTTAGACTTTGTTCTAAGGGTAATGAGAAATCACTAAAGGGTTTTAAATTAGCGTAATGAAATGTAATGCTAAATGAATAAAAATCTAGAACTGTATATGAAGTATAACCTCAGCCCTATTCTATAATTTAAAAAAAAAAAACCTCATTTATTCAACAAAAACTTACTGAGCATCTCCTGTGTGTCAGGCGTTATGGGGCCTGGAGGTTGCAACACTGGGTCAAACATAAGCAAAGAAGATAGAAAATAAAGCAGTATTAATAAATATAATAAGCTTATGAAGGAAAAGAATTTATGGTGAGAGGATAGTGATGGATATCAACAAAGAATTCTACTTTAAGTAACCAAAACATTAACAATGATTATCTCTGGATTACAGGCAATTTCTATTTCTTTATCTGTTTGGGTATATTTCCAAAATGAACATTATGATTTTAAAAATAAAAACAGCCTAGGTCAAAGGTGAAAGACATGCTGAGAACTATAGAACATTAATAAAGGAAATTATGTTTCAAAGAAATGGAAAGATATCCTCTTAGATTGAAAATAGTAATATTGTTAAAATGGCAATACTACCCAAGACAATTTACACATTTAATGCAATCCTTATCAAATTACTCATGGCATTTTTTCACAAAACCAGGACAAATAGTCCTGAAACTTATATGGAATTGTAAAAGACCCAGAATTGCCAGTACAATCTTGAGGAAAAAGAACAAAGCAGGAGGTATATCGCTCCCAGACTTCAGACAATACTAGAAAGCTACAGTAATCAAAACAGCATGGTAAATAGACATATGGACCAATGGAACAGAATAAAGAACCCAGAAATAAACCACTCATGTACGGTCAATCTTCCACAAAGGAGGCAAGAAGATGCAAAGGAGAGAAGACTGCACCACCAGCAAGTGGGGCAGGAAAGGGAGACAGCCATATGCAACGCAGTGAAGCCAGACATGCACTTAGGCCATGGGCAAAACAACTCAAAATGGCTTAAGACATGACAGCATAAAGCTCCTTGAAGAGAATATAGAAAAAGCATAAATTGACATAAATGCCAAAGAATGCTCAAACTACCGCACAATTGCACTCATCTCACACGCTAGTAAAGTAATGCTCAAAATTCTCCAAGCCAGGCTTCAGCAGTACATGCACCATGAACTTCCAGATGTTCAAGCTTGTTTTAGAAAAGGCAGAGGAACCAGATATCAAATTGCCAACATCTGCTGGATCATCAAAAAAGCAAGAGAATTCCAGAAAACCATCTATTTCTGCTTTATTGACTATGCCAAAGTCTTTGACTGTGTGAACCACAATAAACTGTGGAAAATTCTGAAAGAGATGGGAACATCAGACCACCTGACCTGCCTCTTGAGAAACCTGTATGCAGGTCAGGAAGCAACAGTTAGAACTGGACATGGAACAACAGACTGGTTCCAAATAGGAAAAGGAGTATGTCAAGGCTGTATATTGTCACTTTGCTTATTTAACTTCTATGCAGAGTACATCATGAGAAACGCCGGGCTGGAAGAAGCACAAGCTGGAATCAAGATTGCCGGGAGAAATATCAATAACCTCAGATATGCAGATGACACCACCCTTATGGCAGAAAGTGAAGAGGAACTTAAAAGCCTCTTGCTGAAAGTGAAAGTGGAGAGTGAAAAAGTTGGCTTAGAGCTCAACATTCAGAAAATGAAGATCATGGCATCTGGTCCCATCACTTGATGGCAAATAGATGGGGAAACAGTGTCAGACTTTATTTTGGGGAGCTCCAAAATCACTGCAGACGGTGACTGCAGCCATGAAATTAAAAGACGCTTACTCTTTGGAAGGAAAGTTATGACCCACCTAGACAGCATATTGAAAAGCAGAGACATTACTTTGCCAACAAAGGTCCGTCTAGTCAAGGCTATGGTTTTTCCTGTGGTCATGTATGGATGTGAGAGTTGGACTGTGAAGAAAGCTGAGTGCCGAAGAATTGATGCTTTTGCACTGTGGTGTTGGAGAAGACTCTTGAGAGTCCCTTGGACTTCAAGGAGATCCAACCAGTCTATCCTAAAGGAAATCAGTCCTGGGTGTTCATTGGAAGGACTGATGCTGAAAGTGAAACTCCAATACTTTGGCCACCTCATGCGAAGAGTTGACTCATTGGAAAAGGCTCTGATGCTGGGAGGGATTGGAGGCAGGAGGAGAAGGGGACGACAGAGGATGAGATGGCTGGATGGCATGACCAACTTGATGCACATGAGTTTGGGTGAACTCCGGGGGTTGGTGATGGACAGGGAGGACTGGTGTGCTGCGATTCATGGCATTGCAAAGAGTAGGACACGACTGAGCGACTGAACAGACTGACTGACTGATACCAATATTTTAAGTCAATCTCCCAAAGCAATAGAAATAAAAGCAAAAATAAATGAGATCTAATCAAACGTACAAGGTTTTGTTCAGCAAAGGAAACCACAGCAAAATCAAATGACAGCTTACAGAATGGGAGAAAATATTTACAAATGAAGCAACTACAAGGAATCAATTTCCAAAATGTACAAACAAATACAACTCAATAACAACAATAAACAACCCAATCAAAAATGGGCAGAAGACCTAAATAGATCTACCTCCAAAGAAGACATACAGATGACAGGCACATGAAAAGATGCTCGTCATTGCTAATTATTAGAGAAATGAAAATCAAAACTATAATGAAGTATAAGATATTAAGAAGAGGTGGCAAGAATACACAGAAGAACTATACAAAAAAGACCTCAATGACCCAGATAACCACGACAGTGTGATCACTCACCTAGAGCCAAACATCCTGGAATGTGAAGTCAAGTGGACCTTAGGAAGCATCACTACGAACAAAGCTAGTGGAGGTGATGGAATTCCAGTTGAGCTATTTCAAATCCTAAAAGATGATGCTGTGAAAGTGCTGCACTCAGTATGCCAGCAAATTTGATTAACTCAGCAGTGAGTGGCCACGAGACTGGATAAGGTCAGTTTTCATTCCAGTCTCAAAGAAAGGCAATGCCAAAGAATGTTCCAACTACCACAAAATTGCACTCATTTCACATGCTAGCAAAGTAATGCTCAAAACCTTCCAGCTAGGCTTCAACAGTTTGTGAACTGAGAACTTCCAGATGTACAAACTGGATTTAGAAAAGGCAGAAGAACCACAGATCAAATTGCCGGAATCCACTGTATCATAGAAAAGCTAGAGAATTTCAGAAAACATCTACTTATGCTTCATTGACTACGCTAAAGCCTTTGTGTGGATCACAACAAACTGTGGAAAATTCTTAAAGAGATGGGAATACAGACCACCTGACCCACCTCCTGTGAGACCTGTATGCAGGTCCAGAAGCAACAGTTAGAACTGGAACAACAGACTGGTTCCAAATTGGGAAAGAAGTACCTCAAGGCTTTATATTGTCATCCTGCTTATTTAACTTATATGCAGAGTACATCATGCCAAATGCCAGTCTGGATGAAGCACAAGCTGGAATCAAGATCTCTGCGAGAAATATCAATAACCTCAGATATGCAGATGACACCACCCTTATGGCAGAAAGCAAAGAGGAATTAAAGAGTCTTTTGATGAAAGTGAAATAAGAGAGTGAAAAACTCAGCATTCAAAAAATACTCATCTAGGAGAAGCCAGCTGGACAGCAGGTGCAGGAGTGTGGTCACTAGCGGATAGGAACCTGAAACATCTTGTGGTTGTCTGAAGATTCTTCAATCACTATGGCAAGGGACACAGATGTTTCTCTTTCCTCATATGATGAAGATCAGGGATGTTAACTTACCCGAAAAGCTAAGAGAGGCACCATTTGTCCCCATGGGAATGGCAGGTTTTGCAGCAATTATTGCATGTGGATTATATAGAGGGGAAATATTAAAATTTCTGTTCACCTGATCCACATGTGTGTGGCAGCCCAAAGCTTTGTTGTGGGAGCAATGTCTCTTGGTATGGGTTATTCCCTGTATCAAGAATTCTGGGCAAAACCTAAACCTTAGAAGAGGAGATGCCATCTTGGTCTTGTTGGTGGTGCTTGCTTTAATTAGACATCTCATACTGAGGTTATATATTTATGCTGAAAATAAATTTTTTGGGTCAGACAAGAACATGGTAATTTGAATATTGGCTTATTTTCTTGCAGGCTTGATTTGCCTGCTGACCAGATTACTGGTGACTAGTTCACTAGCTAGGTCATTCGGGGGAGTCAGATTCAGATCGGCACAAAAGAAACATGTCACTTTTAAATACATTTAATAGAGATACCTGTCCACCCTCTTAAACTCTTCTGTTGAAATTAGTTCTAAAGAAGACAACATGCCAATCCTGAAAATGCTCCCAGTTGCTGCAGAATATCATATGCTTTTGATGTAATGTAGGAGTCCTATTTTGGAGAAGGCAATGGCACCCCACTCCAGTACTCCTGCCTGGAAAATCCCATGGATGGAGGAGCCTGGAAGGCTGCAGTTCATGGGGTCGCTGAGGGTCGGACATGACTGAGCGACTTCACTTTCACTTTTCACTTTCATGCATTGGAGAAGGAAATGGCAACCCACTCCAGTGTTCTTGCCTGGAGAATCCCAGGGACGGGGGAGCCTGGTGGGCTGCCGACTATGGGATCGCACAGAGTCGGACACGACTGAAGTGACTTAGCAGCAGCAGGAGTCCTATTTACTGCTGTTAATTTAACTTGCTGTCCTGTGGACTGAGTACTGTTTTAAGGGCTGGTTGGCTCTTGAGGAACCCTTTCAGAATAGTACATGGAATATAACATTATAAACCTCCCTGCAAGTAAAAAGTTGGTAACAGAGCCACTTTGAAGTAGTATTTATTTTAGGTCATAGTTGTAAACATGAGAACAACTTAACTGTCTATCCCTATTAGCGCTTTTGTAGTTGCAGAATTAGATTTTGCTGCTGTTATATTAGAATAATTTTAAATGTTATTTTGAAACAAATGTGTGTTTTAGGTGCTAATGCAAAGGTAAATAAAAAACACTTTTTAAATGTGCACAGTATGTTTATTTTCTCCAAAAGAATCATCAACTAAATAAAATGCCTATAATGGAAGTGATTGATGAGCAAGCTGGTTTGGTCAGATATTCTACAAACTTTGGTATGTCACAGAATGCTTTGCTGTACTTGTGAAATTCTCTTGTCTAACCTGAATTTACATTCCATGGTGATAACATGATAAATGTAGTGTTATTAAAGTAAGTGAACACACACACACAAAACAGGGTCATGTCATGTGGCCACATCACTTCATGGCAAATAGATGGGGAAACAGTAGAAACAGTGCGAGACTTTATTTTGGGGGGCTCCAAAATCACTGCAGATGGTGACTGCAGCCATGAAATTAAAAGACACTTGCTCCTTGGAAGAAAAGATGTGACCAACCTAGACAGCATATTAAAAAGCAGAGACATTACTTTGCCAACAAAGGTCCATCTAGTCAAAGCTATGGTTTTTCCAGTAGTCATGTATGGATGTGAGTTGGACTATAGAGAAAGCTGAGCACCAAAGAATTGACGCTTTTGAACTGTGGTGTTGCAGAAGATTCTTGAGAGTCCGTCGGACTGCAAGATCCAACCAGTCCATCCTAAAGGAAATCAGTCCTGGGTGTTCATTGGAAGGACTGATGTTGAAGCTGAAACTCCAATACTTTGGCCACATGATGTGAAGAACTGACTCATTTGAAAAGACCCTGATCCTGGGAAGGATTGAAGGTGGGAGGAAAAGGGGACGACAATGGATGAGATGGTTGGATGGCATCACTGACTCTATAGACATGAGTTTGAATAAACTCCAGGAGTTGATGAAGGACAGGGAGGCCTGGAGTGCTACAGTCCATGGGGTTGCAAAGATTCAGACACGACTGAGCAACTGAAGTGAACTGGACTATACTGTCCATGGAATTCTCCAGGCCAGAATACTGGAGCGGGTAGCCTTTCCCTTCTCTAGGGGATCTTCCCAACCCAGGGATAGAACCCAGGTCTCCCACCATGCAGGCAGATTCTTTACCAGCTGAGCCACAAGGGAAGCCCATATTTTAAATGAAAGTTGCTCAGAAAATCGCCTGGACATATATCCAGAATCCAGACAAAACTATAATTTAAAAAGATACATGCACCCCTATGTTCATAGCTGCACTATTCACAATAATCAAGAAGACAGGAAAGTGAGAGTGAAGTCGCTCCGTCATGTCTGACTTTTTGCAACCCCATGAACTGTACCTGCCAGTCTCCTACATCCGTGGGATTTTGCAGGCAAGATTACTGGAGTGGGTTGCCATTTCCTTCTCCAAGGGATCTTCCCAACCCAGGGATCGAACCCGGGTCTCCTGCATTGCAGGCAGACTCTTTACCATCTGAGCCACCAGGGGGCTTCACAAGACATGGACACAACCTAAATGACACACACACACACACTGAATACTAGTCAGTCATAAAAATGAAGAAAACAATGCCATTTGCAGCAAAGTGGATGGACCTAGAGAAGATCATACTAAGTGAAGTAAGTCTGAAAGAGAAAGACAAATGCCGTATGAAATTACTTATACGTGGATTCTAAAATACAGCACAAATTACCATCAAAACAGAAACAGGTTCACAGGCATAGAGAACAGACTTATTGCTAAAGGAGAGTAGGGGTGAGAAAGAGTTGGATTAGGAATTTGGTATTAGCAGATGTAAACTATTATATATAGAATGGATCAACAACAAGGTTCTCTTGTATGGCCCAGGAAACGATATTAAATATCCTGTGATAAACCATAATGGAAAGGAACACAAAAACGAATGCACATGTCTATGTAACTGAATCACCTTGCTATACAGCAGAGATGAAACACAACATTGTAAATCAACCATAATTCAATAATCTTTTAAAAAACAGTCTAGGTCAATTAAACGATGAAAGGGAAAAAGAAAACCACATACCAGGATCCTACCTTGGATATGCACAACTCAACAAGTCCTCAGTGTGCCACACTTTACCATGACCATCAACAGTGAAGGGGAACAAAATATGCCTCCCCCCAATATGCTGCATATTGATTATTTTGAATTAAAAAGCTACTTAAGAAACAGTCTTAAGAAACACCAGGACTTCCCTGGTGGTCTAGTGGATAAGAATCCACCTGCCAAAGCCGGGGACACAGGTTCGATCCCTGGTTGGGGAAGATTCCACATGCCACGGAGCAGCCAAGCCTAGGCACCACAACCACTGAGCCTGCGTGCTGCAACTACTGAAGCGCATGGACCTAGAGCCTGTGCTCCACAACAGGAGAGACCACGGCAATGAGAAGCCTGTGCACTGCAATGAAGAGTAGCCCCCGCTCCCTGCAACTCGAGAAAGTGCATGCAGCAATGAAGACCTAGTGCAGCCAAGAACAAATTAATTAACTTTAAAAAAAAGTCAGTGCAAGAACACCCTGACTCTCCTTTGTCCACCTGAAAGCAGGAAATCAGTCTCCCATGTCAAAGGTACCCTCCCTGTACCAGGAGGCTACAGGGCACCCTTATCACCGGAGACAGGCAATTTAGGGACATGAAAGGCTATATAAACAAACCTTGTTACTTCACCACCAATTTGTTAACTCCAAGCCCAAACCCCTTTATCTTGTCAATTCCTCACAAATTTATTGTTTCCTTGTCTAAAAGGTACAAAAGCTGTCTACTTTGGTAACTCTTTTGAGTACCACATTTTTATGAGCTCCCGACCTCATGCGAAAAGACCCTGATGCTGGGAGGGATTGAGGGCAGAAGGAGAAGAGGATGACAGAGGATGAGATGGCAGGATGGCATCACTGACTTGATGCACATGAGTTTGGGTGAACTCCAGGAGTTGGTGATGGACAGGGAGGCCTAGTGTGCTGCAATTCATGGGGTCGCAAAGAGTCAGACATGACTGAGTGAACTGAACTGTACATATGAAATTAAATTTGTTTCTCTCCCGTTAATTTTTCTTGTGTCAATTTAATTAATAGACTAGCTAAAGAATCTAGAAGGGAAGAAGGGACAAGTTTTCCTTGCCTGTAGCATCATATAGCTGGGATTCAAAACCTTGGGAGGAGATGAGGTTCATTAAAAGTATGTGGGGTACTTCCCCGGTGGTCCAGTGGTTAAGACTGTGTTTCCTCAGCAGTTTGACCAGGGTTTGATCCCTGGTCTGGGAACTAAGATTCCACAAGACACATGGCACGCCAAAAAATTAAAGAAAGAAAAGAACGTGGACTGGGGAAAAGAGAAGAGAATGGAAAACAGCCCTGAGTTTGCTGGCATGTAAGGATTGGCAGAGGAGGAAGGGATTGATGGAATGGGAAAGTCGAAGAGGGCAGAGGAACATGAGGACTGAGCAGTGTTATAAAAACCACAAGAAACATCATTTCAAGGAAGGAGTTGTGGATAACCCGAAATCCCTATAGAGCTGGTGTCAGTGTACCATTCTGTATCAGAATGCAAGTTAGGTATTTCTAATACTTGAGAAAAGTCAGAAATTCTGGTGAAATCTCAGTTTAAATATGGTTCAAGTCAAAAAAGATATGACAACAAAAGCCTCCAGTTTGCAATCTCAGAGCTAGCAGAGTCTTACCCCCACATGTGGAGGTTGAAAGAAGACTCCTTTATTTTCAAGGGACTGTTTGCCAGTATCCTAGACCTATTACAGGCACCTAAGGCCTCCTCCAACTGTTGAGACTTTCTGATGGCTTAACACCTCAGATGGTGATTATGTGGCTTTCCAAATAGAGATCCTTGGCTTAATCAAGTAGGTCAATGGAAAAACGTGCCTCATTCATTCACCTTCCTACAATTCTAATGTCAACCAGGAGACACCAGGTCAGACCTTGCCTCCATCAACTGCTTCGGCCAGACTGCTGACTCAGTTTCACAACGTCTTCCTTTGGTGGTTCCTGGCAGTTTGCTCTCTCCAAGAAGCCCTATCAGAGCCACACACCACCTAGGATACATTTATAAGCCTCTGCTCAGTTCAGTGGTGATTCCTTCAAGTTCTAGCAACACTCCCAAGAGGACTAGTCCAGGCCAGTTTTCCTCTCATAGGTAGTGTGATAACTCATGCCCTCTTTGCAGTGAAAGTGTGAAGTCACTCAGTCATGTCTGACTCTGCGACCCCATGGACTGTAGCCTGCCAGACTCCTCTGTCCATGGGATTCTCCAGGCAAGAATACTGGAGTGGGTTGCCATTTCCTTCTCCAGGGGGCCTTCCCGACCCAGAGATGGAAGCTGGATCTCCTGCGCTGCAGGCAGACTCTTTACCATCTGGCGCTCCTCTTTGCAGACCTGGTAATAAAAAGAACTGCCACTTTTTGAATCATCACTAGGTATTAACATATACTGGGAACTCTATATAGGTGATTCCTTATCCATTTGGCAACATTGTGAAATGTCTGTTATTTCATTTTATAGATAAGGGAATATGTATTTCAACAAAGTTGAGGGACCTGCCCGAAGTCCCAAAGCCAGTTAGATGGATCTGGGACTTGGGCCTAAATGAATCAGATTTCTACTACACAAGCAGCCTTTCCTGTCTACGTACAGTTATCTGTTTGGGCCAAGTGTAATATAGCTGCCAAACAAAGCTGATTTAGAGATCCTAGTAAACAAAGTTTTATTGCCAACCAGCCAGCCACCAAAGGGATCTGGGAATTGAAGGTAATTTGCTTATAGATTCAGGCCTTATGGCCTCTGAGCTGGAGGATATTTATCAGAAACCTTGAAAATGGCAGACATGTGTCAGAGAAATAGGTCTCTCTCTTTCTAAGGCAACGACTAGTTTTTCTGATCACTGGGTCAAATATTTCATCTTCTCCAGCTAGAATGGCCAGAACTAGGTGACATCTATGAAGCACAAAAGAAATTCATACAAGTGTGTTTTACCAGCTCAAGAGACTGGGAGCCCCTTGAGAAAACAGAAAAGTTTGGCCTATTCATCTTTGTCTCCCCCACATCAGTACCTGACTCTTGAAAGGCACTCACTAAACACTTATGGAGAACTAAATGAAATACCTCGTCAATGAAAAATTAGTCAGCTGATCTAAGAAAGAAATTGAAAAAAAAATTTTCAGCCCAATTGAAGATTATCTAAGCCAGGAACAGCATCTCAGAAAGCTTGGAGAACTGTTCTGCCCATTAGAAGTCAACCACAGTCACCGAAGTTTTTTGAGGCAGAGGGCTATACATTAAGTGATGTATTATTGACAGCTTACACAATCTAGCAAGCAGTGGGTCAGGGGTCATTGTGGCCCCTTACAAGATTAAGAAGGAATGTTATCTTTTAAGGAGTTGTCTTGCTGATGCTGGGAAAATCTTGCTGTTTATAGTTGAGCAGGAATTTCTGCCTGTGGGGAGGTTTGGTTCATGGACAAAAAGGGTAGCCAGTGCACAGTGTGGGGAGAGAGGAGGCCAAAGGCAAAGAAATCTTAAAAATATATATTTATTTATTTGGCTGTTCTGGATCTTAGTCGTGGCATGCGGGATATAGTTCTCTGACCAGGGATCGAACCCAGGCCCCCTGCATTGCAAGCCCAGAGTCTTATCCACTGGACTACCAGGGAAGTCCCCAGAGACATTTTTTTTATGTTTAAATTTTTTTTTGCTGTAAAATATGAATTTTATTTCACAATCTGGTTCTGAACTAGGGGATGTTTTTGTTTGTTCACTTTTGTTTTGTTAGGTCCAAAAGTCACATTTATCCGGAGAGAGAGGATATGCAATCACTGAGAAACAGCAAAGAAACGATGAAACTGAAGCTGTATAAAGATAATTCTAAAAATATCTTCTGCTGAAAGTAGTCATTGAGGAGAACAAGAGGTGATCTCAGAGGTTTAGAGTCGAAAGCTTTTTGTGATCATCACAGCCCTGAATCTTCTCATTGGACAGAACAGAAGCCAGAGATGGGAAGTGACTTGAGCAAGGTCACATATATCCAGTATTGATTATGCCCTCGGGATGCAGGAAGGGTCTGTTCCTCCTGTTTGAAAGACATTCCACCCACTTTATAGCCTCAGTATATTCATTCCTTTGCAAGTTGACATTCAGCTGGTAAGATAATTACTAACTCCAGCACTGCCCCTGAGGTGCATTTGCAAAACTCCAGGGCTCCACCGAACACAGTTTGAAAATTACTAACTTAGATAATTTATTGCTCATTATTTAAACTTTTAGCACATTCAAGTAAAAATGTCTTTTAAGTCCCTGAAAACTGGGTATTCTCATTGGCAGCATTTATTCTTCTCTTCATTTCCTGATGAATAAACCCATTAATGAAAGAATGTGCTGTGTACTTTCTTTGGTGCTATTATTCATCTGAATTAACATGTGCGTGGGCAGAGCTCAAGTGGTGAGACTGAGATCCTGCGCTGGGTGGGCCGTCTTCAGGGTCTCAAAACCCAAGGGTGCCCAAGCTTGCTTTGCAGTGATGTCAAGAATAGTGCTCTTGAGAACTGAATTGCTGAAACTGAAATTTCTAAGTTTGAAATTCTGAGTAAGATAGAGAACTGCAGAAAAGAATGATAAACAACCTGCTTACTCTACACTGGTAGAGTACAGAGTAAAACTTCCTAATTGCTTGCAATAATAAGGATCATTTATTGGATATTTGGAACATACATAAACATGAGACAACTACCATCATTATTCCCATTTTACTGTTGAGAAAATTAAGGCTTAGTAGTAGGGGTTCTTAACTCAAAGAAACTCCCTCTGGCCAAATAAAGCAGAGTTGGGATGAGCAGATACTGGAGAGGAGAGATCTCTTGAAGGGTTTTAGTGGTAACACCAAGGGGAGCTGAGGGAGGGAAGGTTTTCTCAATCTTTATTATGTAGGATGTGGAAGTAGAGTACAGACTCTGGAGCCAGGCTGCTAAGATTAGGATCCTGGCTCCACCCCTTACTCTAAGTGATCTAGCACTGGGTCTCTTGGTTTGCCCATCTATAAAGTGGGGATAATAATAGAACCTATCTCCAAGAATAGCTGTGTTTAAAAACAGCTCAGTGCCATAATCAAGGTGGGATCTCAGTACAATAGCTATCATTAGCTAATGTATAAAGGGGTATATGTGGCACTAGTGGTAAAGAATCTGCCTACCAATGCAGGAGACAAGAGATGTGGGTTTGATCCCTCAGTCAGGAAGACCCCCTGAAGGAGGAAATGGCAACCCAATCCAGCACTTTTGCCTGAAGAATCCCATGGAGAGAGGAGCTTGGCGGGCTATAGTCTATTAGGGTTGCAAAGAGTCAGACACAACTGAACCAACTTAGTGTACACACGTGTATACGTAAGGCTGATTCATTTTGCTGTACAGTAGAAACTAACACAACATTGTAAAGCAACTCTACGGCAATAAAAGTTAATTTTTAAAAAAGAGATAATTAAATAAAGTGCTATGTAGATGTGCTTTCAAGTCCTCTCCTTGTGTGTGCCTCCCTTTCATCAAATTGGTGTCTTTGATTTTTACCTAGAAACTCTAACTGAATTAATCAGTGCTGCTCATCATTAGTGCCAGCTGTGGTTCAGTTATATGTCCTTCAACCTCTTACTGGTCCAGGCTGAGATGCAGGGAGAGTATCCCACCAACGCAGACAGACCTAATCATTTCAGTCTCTCAAAAAAACAGCAGAAAGGATCCCATGAAATCATAAGGAGTTTTCAAAAACCAAGTATTTGAGGAGAAACAATAAGGAATGACTTGGATTGTTTTGAAAGATCTTGTGTGACTGGAGACCAGGGTGGGTAATAAACTGAATCCCAGAATGAAACAAAATACACAAAAGGGAGGGCTTTTGTTCTCTGGGGCTTCCCAGGTGGCACAGTAGTAAAGAATCCACCTGCTGATGCAGGAGATGCAAGAGACGTGGGTTCAATTCTTGGGTCAAGAAGATCCCCTGGAGGAGGAAATGGCAACCCACTCCAGTATTCCTGTCTGAAAAATTCCATGGACAGAGGAGCCTGATGGAGTATATAGTCCATGGGGTCACAAAGAATCAGACACGACTGAACAACCTAGCAAGTAGTTACTATACCAAGAATCCCCAGGAGCAGGCCTGTCCATTGGGGATACTCACTAGCTCTCGAATGCATTCTCTAAAGCTGCCTCCTAATAAGGCTGGCAGAGAGAAACAGGGTGATGGGCCCAGGCAAGCACACCGTAGGGGAGAACCTCCACCGTGGGGGCTGTGCCCACTGCCAGAGGGTCTGCGCTACGGAGTGCCGACCTCTGCACAGATTCTAAAACCAGAGAAAGAGCCCAGATTTGTCAGAGAGCCATATTGGAACAGAGGAAGAAGAGATTTTTAAAAAAATAGGTAATTGTATCAATAAAGCATAAGCTTTATAAGGAAAAAAACAAAAATTCTTTCCTGGGAATTCTAATCTCACCATCATATAAGGACTTTGCACAACTCATATTTCTGGAAAATGTGGGGGAAGTCATTTCCCTGGCATAGCCTCAGGCCTTACAGATTCAAACTGGGACATCAGTTTTTCCTTGATTCATGAGAACTGCCTTCTTTTTGTTTTGGTTCCTTTAAAAAAAATATTTTTTTACTTATTTATTTGCTGTTCTGGGTCTTCATTGCTGTGCTCGGACTTTCTCTCTCATGGTGAGAAGGGGTTATTCTCTAGCTGTGGCTAGCAGGGGTTACTCTCTATTGGGATGCACAGGCTTCTTATAGTGGTGGCTTCTGTTGTGAATCATGGACTCGAGGGCTCCCAGGCTTAGCTGCTCCATGGAATGTGATCTTCCCAGGATCTTCCCGTGGGAAGATCAAACGCGTGTCACCTGCATTGGTAGGGGGACTCCTAACCACTGAACCCCAGGAAAGTCCTGCTTTTGTTCCTTTTGTGCTTCCACCACCAATAATATTTCATTATCACATGTGATGTTAGCTATATGTTTTTAAGAGAGGCCCTTTTTCAGGTTGAGTAATTTCTCTCTAGTCCTAATTTGCTGAGAATTGTGAATAGCTGTTGAATTTTGTCAAATGCTTGTAATGCCGTTGAAATGATCATGTGGATGTTTTTTCTTATATTATTAATGGTGAATTACATTAATTGGTTTTCAAATATTAAACCAATCTTGTATACCTGGCTTAAATCTGCTATGATAATGATGTATTATTGTTTTTCAATTTGACTTACTAATATTTTGGTAAGAATTTTTGTGTCACTATTCATGAGAGATATGCTTTAATTCTCTTTTTTGTTGTTATCAAGCTTTTGTATTAGGATATTTTTGGCCTCAGAAAAGTTAGGAATATTTTCCCTCTTCTATTTTCGGAAAGAATTTAAGATTAGTGTTAAGTCTTCCTTAACTATTTGATAGAATTTACTAGTGAAACCATTTGGACCTGGAATCCTTTTTGTGGAAAAGTTTTTAACACATTCAGTTAAAATAACAGATACATGGATATTCAGAGTTTCCATTTTTTTCTCTTTTCATTTTTGGTGAGATGTTTTTCAATGACTTTGTGCATTTTAAGTTGTTGAGTTTACTGACAGTTGTTCACAATAATCCCTTCTTTTTTATTGTCTGTAAGATCTGTAATGATGCTTCCTCTTTCATTCCCAATATGATAAACTGCTTTTTTTTCCCTTATTAGTCTAGCTAGGGGCTTAGCCATTTTATTTTTTCAATAAAACAAATTTGGGGTTTTGTTTAATTTTTCTACAGCCTGTTTTCTGTTCTACTGATTTCTGTTCTTATTTTGGTCTCCTCTCTTCTACATCTTGTGAGTTTAATTTATTTTTCTAGTTCCTTAAGGTGGAAACTTAGGTTATTGGTTTTAACCGTTTCCCTTTCAGTTTCTGCCTGCTTTTAGTTCTTCTCTGGAACCTTTAAAACAGCTATTGTCCATCATTTCTAAGTGTTATCTGCAGGACAATCATTCAGTATAAGCCCTTCCACCATTGCTGAGACTAGAACTCAGTTTTAAGATTCAAAATCTTGGGTAAGTATAGTAACCCAAGTGTCAACTTCCTCATCTGTAAAGTGGAGGTAATTTAACGTATCTTAGAAGACTGTCATGGAAAGCAAATGAGATGATGCATATGAAAATGTTTTTCAAAGAACAAGCATGGCATATAAATTATATTTAGTATCATTAATGCAACATCAAGTGAATATAATTATATACTCCTTTGTCATGTACTTGTACTGATATTTCCACCAAAACTTAAGATGCAATTCTAAGTCATCTAATTTTCATAGCCTGGTAGATGGGGAAGATGTTTCTTTATCCTTTTCCAATATATTCTAGCTAACCTTATAATTATATGCAGCTTCTTGGTCAACTGATATTGAATGTCTATCATGTATATATTAGGCATTTTTATACACAGTATTTTATTCATTTCATTTCTCACATAATCAGTTCAGTTCAGTTGTTCAGTCGTGTCTGACTCTTTGTGACCCCATGAATTGCAGCACACCAGGCCTCCCTGTCCATCACCAACTCCCAGAGTTCACCCAAACTCTTGTCCATCGACTCGGTGATGCCATCCAGCCACCTCATCCTCTGTCGTCCCCTTCTCCTCCTGCCCCCAATCCCTCCCAGCATCAGAGTCTTTTCCAATGAGTCAACTCTACGCATGAGGTGGCCAAAGTATAGTGCCCTCCAATTTAGCAATATGTAACAATAACTTAAAAGACGCTTACTCCTTGGAAGAAAAGTTATGACCAACCTCGATAGCATATTCAAAAGCAGAGACATTACTTTGCCAACAAAGGTCCGTCTAGTCAAGGCTACGGTTTTTCCTGTGGTCATGTGTGGATGTGAGAGTTGGACTGTAAAGAAGGCTGAGCGCCGAAGAATTGATGCTTTTGCACTGTGGTGTTGGAGAAGATTCTTGAGAGTCCCTTGGACTGCAAGGAGATCCAACCAGTCCATTCTGAAGGAGATCAGCCCTGGGATTTCTTTGGAAGGAATGATGCTAAAGCTGAAACTCCAGTACTTTGGCCACCTTATGTGAAGAGTTGACTCACTGGAAAAGACTCTGATGCTGGGAGGGATTGGGGGAAGGAGGAGAAGGGGACGACAAAGGATGAGATGGCTGGATGGCATCACTGACTCGATGGACATGAGTCTGAGCGAACTTTGGGAGTTGGTGAGGGACAGGGAGGCCTGGTGTGCTGCGATTCATGGGGTCGCAAAGAGTCGGACTTGATTGAGCGACTGAACTGAACAATAACTAAAAAAATTTTCCCACCTTGATTCTCTTAAAAATCTTAATGAAATCAGAGAAAGCACCCAGATATGTGCAAATTGTTTATTTCAGTCTAACCCACAACAAAAAAATAGTGAAACCAAAATGTGTATAAAGGATTTGTTAAATTATGATGCATACATATAATGTAATACTATTCAACTGTTAAAAACATTCAGATTATTTCATCACATGGGAAAAGGTATATAATATTAAGTGTAAAGAATAAGATTACTGTTTAAACATCATGATTACAATTTTGTTCAAAATAGGAATCAGAAAAAAGTAGCTGTAAGGAAATACACCTGAATGATCATCTCTAGAGTGATAACAGTTAGGGATGGTTGTTTCTTCACATGCTTCGTCTGAGGCTCTAAATTGTTCACAATGAATGTATGATTTTTGCTTTCAGTTTCTGGTTTGGATCCAGAGACACTCTGACTGGGTTGATCTTAACTCAGTAAATAGTCACCTCCTTAGTCCACATATAGCCATTATTTATTAATTTGTTTACTAGAATGTAGTAAGTACTCATATGCCCAATGCTCAATATAAAAGCTCAGATTAAAATAAAAATTTGCATCTAGGCATGAATCCTCTCCTATCCCACTCACCACTTTTTCTTACTCAAGATAACCACCTCCCCAAATCTCATAATTCCCTTCTTTTCCTTTTAATAAAGTTGTATGTAATTGATACATGCTTTTATAAAGCTATATGAACTATATATTTTTGTCTTGGTGGCTTCAAATTTTTTAAGAAGGTCAGATCAGATCAGTTGCTCAGTCGTGTCTGACTCTTTGTGACCCCATGAATCGCAGCATGCCAGGCCTCCCTGTCCCTCACCAACTCCCGGAGTTCACTCAGACTCAAGTCCATCGAGTCAGTGATGCCATCCAGCCATCTCATCCTCTGTCGTCCCCTTCTCCTCCTGCCCCCAATCCCTCCCAGCATCAGAGTCTTTCCCAATGAGTCAACTCTTCACATGAGGTGGCCAAAGTACTGGAGTTTCAGCTTTAGCATCATTCCTTCCAAAGAAATCCCAGGCCTGATCTCCTTCAAAATGGACTGGTTGGATCTCCTTACAGTCCAAGGGACTCTCAAGAATCTTCTCCAACACCACAGTTCAAAAGCATCAATTCTTCAGCGCTCAGCCTTCTTCACAGTCCAACTCTCACATCCATACATGCACCGGACCTTGCTTCTATCACCAGTCACATCCACAGCTGGGTATTGTTTTTGCTTTGGCTCCATCCCTTCATTCTTTCTGGAGTTATTTCTCCACTGATCTCCAGTAGCATATTGGGCATCTACTGACCTGGGGAGTTTCTCTTTCAGTATCCTATCATTTTGCCTTGTCATACTGTTCATGGGGTTCTCAAGGCAATAATACTGAAGTGGTTTGCCATTAAGAAGGTAGTATGCTATAAATTGTCTTCTAAGACTTCATTCACTTAATATTGCTGAGACTCATCTCTATTGATGCGTAGACCACGGTAGCTTATTTATTTTTATTACTATATAATATTCTATTGTGTGACCATATTACTGTTCATTCTGTATTTTAGGCTATTTCCAGACATTTCCTGTTAAGAAGAGTACTATAAATATTCTTGTACATAAATTCCCATTGTCCCTATATACCAATTTGGATATAAACCTGGGAGTGGAAAGCCTTGTCATAGGGTGAGTGAAAGTTTAAACAGCAGTGTGGAACTGTTTTTCCAAAGTGGTTGCCTCAGTCTATACATATTCCCACCAGCAGTGTATGAGATTCTGTGAATCTGTATCCTTACTAGCATTTGGTATTGCAAGATATCTTGCTTTTTTCTTTTTAAATAATTTTATTTATTTATTTTGGTTTGGCTGAGTCTTCAGGGCTGCACGGGCATTTCCCTAATTGCAGTGAGCAGGGGTTACTCTTTGTTGCAGCGTGGGGGCTTCTCTCTGCAGTCTCTTGTTGCGGAGCAGGGGCTCTAGAGCACGAGGGCTTCAGGAGCTACGGCTTGTGGGCTCAGTGGTTGTGGCTCCCAGGCTCTAGAGCACAGGCTCAATAGTTGTGGTGCATGGGCTTAGTTGCTCCACTACATATGGGATCTTCCTAACCCAAGGATTGAACCCAGGCCTCCTGCATTAGCAGGCAGATACTTTACCACTGAGCCACCAGGGAAGTCTGATGTATTGCTTTTATCCTCAGGAAAAGAAGAATGTTTGTAAAACAAACCGAAAACAGAAACAAAACTTCCTCGCCCTCCTTTTCCCCAAAACTCCAGGAAAGATTTAGGCCACAGGTGGTGATACATAAAACTATTCCTCCCCCAGCAGCTTTTCAAACTCTTCTAGCTCTAGAAACCCTCTTCCAACAATGAATTGGGAACAGTGCGGGGGTGTGAGAAGTAGGAAACCTGCAGAATTGTGTGTCATGGGGACTCTTTCCAGCAGATGGTGAAATTATTCTGTAGGTTTGAGCTAGAAACCTCTTATTCTCTTTCTCTCTGTCTCTGTCTCTCCTTTCTCTCCTGAAATACAAACACTGGACTAGATACATCATTTTTTATTCTCTGCACTATGCTCCTAAAATACTTTCCTTGCAATTCTTTTTGCAAATATCAGAGAACTGACCTGCTTATTGAGTGCTTTGTTTTTCCTTGACTTGAGTAAAAACCTGCCAGTTACACCAAGTGGGGTGAGGGTTTCCCTGAACAAGCAATGCAGAGAGTGAGAAATTCAAAACCATAACAATTGGAGGGTGTGACTGGAGGGTGGCAGGGAGGCTCAAGAGGGAGGGAACACACACACACACACACACACACACAGTTATGGCTGATTCGTGTTGTTGTACAGCAGAAACCAACACAACTTTGTAAAGCAATTATCCTCCAATTATAAAAAAAGAATTGGACAGCCTGTTTCAACAGTAGTACCCTGGTTGCCTCTCCTTTCAAAACTGAGTCCTAGTTTCTATCACTATCACTTTGTAGTAACCTGTGTCATGATGCAGTACACCAGACAGATGTGAGAATCTGTGATTTCGCACCTACAATAAATTAGCTTCTTCTCACTTATGGGTTCAAGGCTATAATCAGAGCACTTATCCAAAATGCAACTCAGAGAACTTTTTAGAGATAGCTGAAATATTCCCCATTTTTTAGGAGGCAGAAATACGAACAAGACTCAGTGCACACAAATATTAGCATCCAAAGAAATGAATGAGTTCACAAATCAGGTGAAAGTCCAACAGCTTTTTCCTCTCTCCAACAGATACAGAACAAACTGGCTTATTCTAAAGCAAAAGCCCCAAGCAGAGTGAAAATGAAGTTTCCAGCTGTACACACTGGAGTGACTTACCCTTCTGCGTGGAGCACACTGGTTCCCAAATGTTGATTCTCTGATCCAACTGCCAAGTACTGGGGCAGGGGGTGCCGCTTTGGGGAAATTTGAACCATAGGTCCTCAGGACAAGTGGTCCTGACAGCTGCTGAAAACCTACCTGAAAATTCTCTGAGTGGGGTCACATTTTTGGGTCACCAAAAATTGTACTGAGTCCAGGCTCTTACTGCTCACCATACAACGTGCCAATAAATCGAGAGGCAGCTTGTTGGGGCAAGGAATAGCAATTTTATTCGGAAAGCCAGCAGACCAAAAAGACGGTGACCTCATGTCCCAGACAAACATCTTGCCTGAGTTAGAACTCAAGTTTTTTTAATACAAAACAGGAACTTCCGGGTTCCCAGCAGCCTTTGGGGAGGATGTGTTAATTTCTTCCTGCTTGCAGTCATTCACAGGTGGGCCTTGTCAGGATGTTTTCTGTGAGCGAAACAGAGGTATTTTAGCTTAATGTTCATTACCTGGGAGGTAGAGTTCCCAGAGATGGGCCATTTATGTACAACTTAAGCTTATAGGCAGCATCACTTTAGTGAGTAACTTGTAATAGAGTTGAAAGATTTTTCCCTATGACAAAACAAACCTCTAAGAAATTGAATGAACTCACCTGATATCTGGAATTGTAAACAGATAAATCGTGTTTCTAAGAACATATGACAAAAAATGATTTGGACTAAGCAGCAATTGATACTAAGCCATTCTTTCTTTTAAAAGTTAATTAATTAACTTTTGGCTGTGCTGGGTCTTCGTTGCTGCCCAGGCTTTTCTCTAGCTGCAGTGAGCAGGAGCTATTCTTCATTGTGATATGCAGGCATTTTATTATGGTGGCTTCTCTTGTCGTGGGACACAGGATCCAGGGTGTGTGGGCTTCAGTAGCTGTGACACGGGGGCTCAGTAGTTGCACCGCCCAGGCTCTAGAGCACAGGCTCAATAGTTGTGGTGCACGGGCCTAGTTGCTCCTTGGCATGTGGGATCCTCTCAGACCAGGGATTGAACCTGTGTCTCCTGCATTGGCAGGCAGATTCTTTTACCACTGAGCTACCAGGGAAGCCCAATGCTAAGCCATTCTATCAGAAGGTAGAGAAGTAGAAGCTTCAGTTGGTCCCTGACCATCATCTGAAATCACCAGTGCACGAGGAGTGTTCTCTTTTCTGCTCTCAACAGCAGGTGGGAATGCAGGGATCCTTTGCCAGGATCAAAAAGGGGCCACGAATCACATATTTTTAACAAAGGGCATAAAACAAAATGTTGCTCTATTTGGCAATGCTCTTTGACTAAAAAAAGAAAATTGTGTGTATTTTCCAGAAACCATACTTAACTGACTCCAACTCTGAAGGCGGTGTAACATGCTGGTTCATTATAAGGATCAGTTATCAAGCTTCTATTTTGAGTTCAAAAAGCTAAATCCCAAAATTGACTTCAAGCTACAGAATGAAAGGTTGAGAAAAGTTCAACTTGGAGACAACAGACCATCTTACTACTGTTCATGAGAGATTCCTGCACAAGTTGATCAAGAAGGTATCAATTCTCCATGGGCCTGGAATCAGGGCAAGCAGCCTTGGAAATTTCAGCTGAGTCTCACCAGGAAGGACACAAGCACAGCATTTGGGTAACACATTTAGCAAACTGATAGGGCACTAATTAGAAGGCAATAAACTCCCTTCGTTGTACTAGCCAGTGGGTTCAGATTGGTGAGGAGGTGGCCTTGAACCCTACCCATCGGAGAAGACCACAGTCTCAGGGGAAAAGTCTTTAATTATTTTTTTTTTGAGGCTTTAAATAAACTAAATTCTTTGAGAAGACATGCTCAAAATCCAACCAGAGAGGCACCTGTAATCTGCAAGTTTTCAGACATTTGTTCTGAGGTCGAAGAGCTGCAAAAAAGAAAGGTGTCAGTCTCGATTTGAGCTTCCGTGTTTGTAAACTCAGCCAGTTCATGCCTGGTTGGTTATGTCCTCGGGTCTTCCCTCATTCGTGGTGGTAACTGCCAAATCCTGGGCCTCCCACAAAGATGTGAGGCTTCTGGAGGACATAATAAATTTATATAAGATTTGAAGTTGATAAATCCTTAAGTGACCTCTTCTAAATTCTCTTCATCCATGATCTCATCAGTTTAGCCAAAGTTTTGTGGTTGTTTCCCTCATGCCAACAAACCAGTCATGCGTGGGGACAAACTGCATCCCCTACCAACTTGAAACAGAACTTCTCATTCACTCTGTACCTAAGTATGAGTCCCTAGTCTGTCCCAGGTACTCTTCTAGGTCCTGGGGAAGCAGCAGTGTACGAACTGAGGCTTTAACCCCCATGGAGCATCCCTTCAAGTTTTAGTCAACAATTCACTGTGGAGACCAGAGAGAAGCAGAACATATATTGAGGGACTAGACATAGTTTTAAAACACCAGAGATGATGTTTAAATGACCTTCCTTCAGCAAAATTCACCTAGAAGATAAGATCTTTCTCTAAGGACTTTCAGAAAGCCTCTTTCTGCATCTTGTTCTTCTTAACAAGTTCAGTTATTGGCCCAGATAGGCCCCAGTGCAGCCTGGGAAAGGCAAACCAGAGGAAGACATTATATTGACCCCAAATCTTCATTCTTAAGTTAGACAAGTAGAGATGTATTCATGATAATATAATGCTGAGACCAACTATGTGATTAAAATTTTCCCTCAGAGAATCCTCATTTTCAGATTCTCTTCATTAATAGATTTTCTACAGAGGAGGAATTTTAGCTGCAGAAGTTGCCAATAAGCAAGACATTTCCCAGGGAGAGTTTTACATGCGCCTTATAAACACCAGGACTTGTTGATGGGTAAGTCATGAGAAATCTGAATCAGAGCATCAAGAGTCCAGAGAAAAGTTTCCAGCTAGTTAGTGGCTAGCCATGCAAGTGGAGTAGAGAGATCAGATAAGATAAATCATGGAAAGCACTTTTTGGACTTTAGCCAGAAGTTCGCTTATGACATAGGAAAGAATAGTTTCAGCCAAGAGGTGGAGAAAAGGCCTGGATGCTATGAGTGGAGGGGGAAGCCGATAATGAGGCAGGCGGAGAGGGAGTAGACTCCATGAAGCGTGACGGCACTCACCTCCTAATTTATGTCCTTGCTTCTCCTCCATCCTGCACACCTACACACTTGCTTCTAAAATGTACACACTCAGGCCCATAATCCTTCAATAGCACCCTTATAACCTGCACAATAAATGTCAAACTTAGCATAGAACACCCCTTCCTAGCCTGAACCTGGCTTACAGTTATTTACATAACTGCCAGTCTTTGTCACTGGGTTATTCTCTGACAGACTTGCCCCTTAAAGGAATGCACCATCTCTTATTTGGCAATTTATGGCTCCCTGCCTCTATCCGTTACGAAACAGCACTCAACTCACATGGTTGAGTGAATGGAAAAATAAGTAAGAGATAGAATGAATGAATGAATGATACCAGCACTGACTGCAAGAATGGGTTTCCGTGTCCCAGTATGGCAGGTGAACATAATCTTTGTGAAATGATTGTCTTTCCCTTGTAAACGCCTTGATGAGTTGGAACTAAAAATCTCTATAAATCAAACATCCTGCTGTTGCTCAGTCATTGTCAGAGTGTTTTAATTGGGTGGTTGGAGTTACCTTGATGTCTCCTTATTATAACTAGACAAGTTCAACTGACATGAAGATTTCTGATTGGAATAGGATTCTCTCGGCGATATGACAAGTGTGTCTGGAAGCCCTACCGTTTAGCATGACACCAAGACACAACACATGCCCGGTTCTGTCAAACCTCCGAGTCGTGCTTGTGGAATCAACGGAATCACCGGGATGATAATCGACTCTGCTCTGTGATTCCCCTGTTGGCACATTTATTTTAGCTCTGCTGGCAGAGAGGGAGGCTTGCTCTACTAATTCACTGCGACGTTGTTTTTTAATTAGGTGTCTTGACACAGCAGGCATTCCAGTCTTGAACATTTCTTTTGTTTCTTTAATGTGCCAGCAAGCTGTCTGACTTTTAGCTGCCTGATCTTTCAGAAAGGTTACCTGCAGTGTAAAATGAGATACCAGACGTAAGGCACCTTGCCCAGTGTTTGGCACCCGAGGGGTCTCTGAGAATGTTCATTATGTCTCCCTGTTCATCTTTGCCTTCCGTCCTTCTGCTGCTTTTAGTTAACCTTGGAGATGAAACGTTAACTGGGTAAGGCTTACAATTTTCTTCATCCCAGAAGAGAGTCCAGTAAATCTACAAACCGAGACTGCATAGATTCTGTAAATAAAATGGCCACAATTTATTGAGTGCTTTCTATGTGCCAAGTGGTACACATTTCATTATTTTTCATCCTCACAGTAACGCTAAGAAGTAGACATTTTTCTTCTGCCTGCTTTTTAGGGGAAGAAACCTTAACCTAGAAGCCAAGTAGCTGAGGTTCCAGGGAGGGTCAGCAAAAGAGGTGGGGGAACAGTGCCTGTCTGCCTCCCTCCCCGTCTTCATCCTCAGCCCCTGCACACGCGGCCCTTCGCCCTCGTGATCTGAGTGAGTAGTAAGGACAATCTCGAGGACTCTGCAGGACACAGAGATGGAGAAGCCACAGCCCTGGAGGGTCCTAAAGGCCTTCTTCCTGGCTGAACAGATACGTGACTGCCCCGGGTGTGAGTGCTAACATCCCTCCCCTTCCCCTGCCATGCCCCCTTGGAACTCCCCCCTAGGTCGGGAGGAAGAACTTCCCAACCCCCACTCCCTGCCACCTTCCCCATTCAGCCCCACTCCCCGCATCAGCCCAGAGTAGAGAGAATAGCAGGTGCTCCTACCGCCGCCCTTGGGTGTCCTGGGAGCCCTTGTCTGGTTTGGTTCAGCCTGGCCTGCTTCCCTTCTAGCCCCGGGCGTGTGGGCAGAGTACAAGCTAACTGGCAGGGGCTGCTTCAGAGACTACAGAACACGGGAGCTGCCGGCTCGCCAGCGGGAGGGCCGTGTTCCCAGCCAGCGCACTGCCGTTTCCTGGTGCCCGGGAGAGGTCACCTGCCTGAGGAAGGTGTAACTGGGAAAGGGTAAACATGGAAATTCAGGTCCTGACAACTCTGCAGAGACTCCCCAGAGAAAGAGATGCAGCTGAAGACAGCTGCTCAAGATGCTTGGTCAGCAAGGAGGAGACTCAAGCTGGGGAGTGAACATAGTTCCTACTGGGAGAGAGAAAGATGATGCTCACCTCCATGCACCTGCCAGAATGAAAGAGCCTGGGAACCAGCTTCCTGGAAGACCACTGGGCTGAAGAGAAGGCAGCTCCTCGCCCCCAGGCCCCAGTTCCCAGCCCCCAACCCTCAGCTCCTGGCCCCCATCCCCCAGCTTCCCAGTTCCCAATGCCCAGCTCCAAGCCCCCAGCTCCCAGCTCCCAAACCCTAGGTCCCAGCACCAGTCCCCCAGCTTCCAGTCCCCAGTCCCCCAGTCTCTCAGCTACCCAGCCCCAAGCTCCCCAGTAACACCTTACTTACATAAACAAAATTGGAGCCTGGTGACAGTTGTGGGTGCTGTGCTAGAACTCAAGGCAGAGTTCCTTGAGCTGGAAGGAATAAAGGAGACCCTCACAGAGGAGAGGGCTTTCCTGGTGGCTCAGCTGGTAAAGAACCTACCTGCAATGCGGGAGACCTGGGTTCAATCCCTGGGTTGGGAAGATCCCCTGGAGAAGGGAAAGGCTACCCACTCCAGTACTCTGGCCTGGAAAATTCCATGGACTGTATAGTTCATGGGGTTGCAAAGAGCTGGACATGACTGAGCGACTTTCACTCACTCACAGAGGAGTCCTGGTGGAGGAAAGAAGTTTTGCAGAGTAGAGACAGTGTGAACTTTGTGACCAGATATATCTGTGTTTCAACTTTAGCGCTGCGGCAGCCTGTAGCTAACCTAGCTAAGCATCACGTAAGGGCTTTGAACGGTAGGCATTTAATACTCACAACAGCACTTTAAGGGAAATTATCTTTTTATTTTATGGGAAATGGAACCTCAGTTCAACTCCTTGCCCTTGGAGATGTACCTGAGAGGACCACTGCTGGCCTAGAACTTGATGCTGCCTGGAGCGAGGCCACGCTCTTGACCGTTAGACTCCTACACAAAGATGCTTTCTGTGGGGATGCGATATTTGAGACACCTGTCCTCACTGAGAATGAGTTTCTTAGTTTCATTGTCTCTAACATGGAATTAACAATATGCATTTTTCAGAAATTAGAAAGACTATAAAATTAGAAAGACTATAAAAAGGCACACGTTAGAGTTTCTTGAAGGTTAAGGGACCTCCTAGACAGAGACCTGCAGAGCCCATGTTTATTACTGCTATTTCTTTTAAATTAAATCTCTTTAAAAAAACATTACCTCAAATCAGAATGGAACAATTTTCGAGTCAGAATAGAACAATTGTGGAGTCTGAATTCATTTCATTTTATATTTTTCCAAATTAAAATCACAGGTATTATAGTTTTCTCATTAAAGCTCTAATACATGTTGATGCATTAATTATGGAAAACAGAAACTGTAAAAAAGTAGAAATATCTTTATTTCCCACTGCTCAGAGATGACTGCTGTTAAAACAGTTTTTCTTTATTTCCAGTATTTCCTTAATATATATGTTTAAAAAAAAATAGAATTGGTGTCATATTGCATGCTCCTGTACTATATACCACATTTAAAACACAAGGTATCATGGACACTTTACCATGATACCAAATAAATCTTAAAATATATGAGAATGAATACTTACTTTTCAATTTTCTTTACAAAGCAGTTCATTACTTTCGTAATGAAAAAATATGCTTAAAATCACTCGCTATGTTAAAATATTTTTTTTGAAAAAAAATTATTTTTTTGAGAGGGGTGCACTGCTTTACCCAATGGGTATAGTGTCCTGTATTTTACATCTTGTTCAGGCCAATTGGAGGGGGATAATCCCCCAGCAGTAACCATGACGTATGAAATGGAGCTAGAGATAGTGGATTTTGTGAGGCTTAAATTAGATCAGTTATGCAATGTCTCCAGGACAGTGAGGCCCACAGTGAATGCTAGGTAATGACAGAATCATGTCAGCCAATGACAATGCAAGATGGGCGTTCACAGGGGGTGCCCTGAGAATTGTAGGGTGGCCCTGACAAGGATGTGCTGGAGCCAGCTCTTACAGGCTCTCTTGAAAGCAACTGTTATCTACTCAAGAACTTTGCATACTGGTGGTAAAGGCTGTAGCTTGAAATCTGTCATAGTAGAAAAATTTATACCACAGAAACTGGAAATCAGCAAAAGGTACAAATCAGGGCTATTTGTCTGTTTGTTTATGTATATAGTTTCTCAGCACACCGCTGGTAGGAACAACCCAAAGACAAGCTTCGCTGCTTCTCAAAGTGGTGGAGTCCTGCAGAAAATGCTTCTGAGGTCTTGTGTAGCCTTAGTCGATTTTGCAAAAATGGAAACTGATGAGCAGGGGCTGAGATCCTGGTCTGATTTCTCCTGCTTTTAACTGGAAAGAGGAATAGGGAAATAGAAGCAACGCAGAACCAAAAGGGCAAACAGAAGAGTTTTGTTTGTGCTCCTAAAACAGAAATAACTGGATTAGAGGATTAAAGTGCAGGAGATGGGGACACTTGTCACCTGGAGTGACTAGGACCTCTTAGTGGAAGTGGATAAGAAATGCACAGTTGGAGAGAAATCCTTGGTCAAGGAGAAGGCCGTGGGACGGAGTTGAAGAATGGATGCACTCAGCAGGCTCGCTTCCATGTCACCAGGCCCAGAGGCACAGGGTCTGGGTGCTGGGAGGGTTCACAGACTACTGTCTCCTCTCTAACCTCCCAGGAGACAGGGGCTGGGCATTGAATTAATCACTAATTGCCAGTGATGTAATCAAGTGTGCATAAGTAATACAACTTCCATAAACATTCTAAACAATGGAGTCCAGGGGAATTCTCTGGCAGTCCAGTGGTTAGGATTTGATTTTCACTACAGGGGTCATGGGTTCAATCTATGGTCGGGGAACTAAGATCCCACAAACTGCATGGCACAGCAAAAACAAAAAACTGAGATTCAGAGAGCTTCTGGGTTGGAGACTGCATCCATATGCCAGGAGGGAGGTATACTGCAAAATCCTTGGGGTCAGAAGAAGCTCCTGTATTCTGGACACTTCCAGACCTTGCCTTCTATATTTCTTCATTTGGATGTTCATTTGTATCCTTTATAAAAAACAGGTAATATTAAGTAAAACATTCCTCTGAGTTCTGAGAGCCATTTATTGATGGCAAATTTTCAAACCTGAGAAGAAAGAGGTCATGGGAACCTGTGATTTGTAGCCAAGTCAGACAGAAGTGTGGGTAACATGGGGACATACTAATTGTGAGGCATTTAAGTGGGGGTAAGGGGAGTCTTGGGGGACTGAGCCCTTAATCTCGGGTCTGTACTCACTCCAGGTAGTTAGTGTCAGAATTGCAATAGATTGTAGGATACCTGTTTGGTTTCCACAGAGAACTGGAGAATTGCCTGGTAGGGAAAACCCACACATTTGGTGTCAGAGTGTTATGTGTGGAAACAGATCCCTGTAGCATGAATTCTATTTTATTATTCATATATTAATATATGTGTGCATATGTACATATATATGTGTATTATACATGTATATTACATAATAAGATAAAGCTAGTTTCATTTGGGAAGGGAAATCCCAGCAAAAGCTCACACTGAGTGCTTGTTGTGCCAGAAAAGTTCTGACAGAAAAATCAGAAGTTGCCGAGAAGTGATGGCTCTTATTACCTAAATAATGACGTGGATCTGAATAAATTTGAATAAATAAATAAATAATTTGAATAAATCTATTTCATGTCTCTGGGCTCCAATTTCTCACATAAAGTGGAGTTTTCTGCAAATGATCTCTGAGTTTCCTTTCTTTTTCAGAATTCGATGTTCCTGAATTGTTAGCCGTGAGAAAGTCAGCATGTGGTACAAAGGGAGGACACAGGTCCTAGGATCAGACAGCGCTGGACTCAATACCAAGGCTGTTGTTACCACACAGCTTTGGGCTAAAGAGTTAAACTCTCTAAAAATAAGGTTCCTCATTTGAGAAACGGGAAAATAAAAATGACATAATAAAAACATAAGAATTGATTGGAAAATAAACTTAAAGGACTAAGCATACGTACTAGCAATTTTTTTGATCTGATACTAAGTAAGAGACAAACTCTTTTAATATACAAAATAATGTACTCCATATTAATTTCAAAGCTCTGCTTCGTCATCTTAAGGTGAAACTGCTTAAAAATAGGATATGAAACTCAATGGGGTAAAATTAGCAGATGATGAAACAACAGACTATCTTTGCAGTTTTTTTTTCTTTTTCCCCAGAGAGCTCATTTTTGAACAGTTTACTACGGGAACTATTTTATTTTGGAGAGATTTGTCTAAGTTCTTGCAAACAGGTTCTGCTGAATGAAATCTTTCTGGGTTCAGCAAAACTGAGAGGTTTTATTTTCTCCCCTGTGCTAATGCATCACCTTTTTCATAAAATTGAAAGGAAAAAAAGTTGTGAGCAGAATTTTATCAACCAGAACATTTTAGAAATACAGAACCTGGGCTTTTGATTTTACATCATAAATCTAGTAAAATGGAGGAAACCATCTTTTCGAAATGCTGCTGCCATCATTTTCTACCTGCAGGTACACATCTTGCCCTGGGAAGAGTGTGTGCATGCTAAGTCCCTTCAGTCATGTCTGACTCTTTGCAACCTCATAGACTGCAGTCCGCCAAGCTTCTCTGTTCATGGGGATTTCTCCAGGCAGGAGTACTGGAGTGGGTTCCCATGCCCTCCTCCAGGGGATCTTCCTGACCCAGGGATCAAACCCTTGTCAATTTTGTCTCCTGCGTTGGCAGGTGGGTTCTTTTACCACTAGTGCCACCTGGGAAACCCCTGGGAGGAGAGCTACTTCATTGCTTAACAATCATAACGATTTCTTTGAGGAATCCCAGCTGCTGCTGAGGACCAGCCTGTCTGAGAATATCCTTAAATGTGAAGTCAGTGACTCAATCAGAACCTGAAATAGTCTTACAGAAAAAATCAATTAGAAAGTTGCATTGTGCAGACTCGATATTGGATCTTCAGCTTCACTGTATCATTAAAGAAACAATTAAAAAAAAACTAAAAACAGGGTACACATTGAAGGTACTATTTTAAATTGGCCAAAAGTCATGGTTTGAGTAAAGAAGGAAAATAAACAAGGTGGAAGGATTTGGGATGTGATTATTTTCATGGCGTAACTGTATATTTCACCAAGTACCAGCATGAGGTGTGAAAAAGCAACATTCTTTCTAACTGGGAAGAGATGTTCAGGAAGGCAGGACAATTTTTTTTACCCCCGAAGAACTGTGTCTTAGAACTGTCAGTATTGGATTTGCTGTAGTGGAATTTGGCTCTCTGCAATGAATTTCTTCTCCATCAGAGTTTCCCTTGTCTTGCACTGTGTTTTTAACTTGACCACCAGCCTTTGGCATTGAATGAAAAGCCCCAAATTCATTCAACCAGAGGCTCACAGCATAGAACAAATCATTTGTCTGTTTTTAATGTGTTTCCTTTCCCAGTCCAAATACTCAATTGAAATGACACTGAAAGTATCGATCTGAAAAAGAAAAATAAAGAAGTCAAGGGATTTGCCTTATTTAAAAATGTATCTATAGAGCAGGCAGGGCTGTGGGAAACCAGTTCCTAGCAAATGACTAGGAGATAAAAGATTTTTCCGGGTTCAAATTCTAATTTTGTTTTGTTATTATACTAGTAATAGCTAATATAGTTATGCCATGTCCAGTTTATAAATTGGTTTAGCGTACATTGGTTTCCTAATTTGACCCTCAAAGCAGCATAATGATACAGACGCTATTATCATCCCCATTTCACAGATGAGAAGACTGAGGCTCTGAGACACTGACACCATCCAGCGTTTTCAGTTAACGAGAGGCAATATTTGAAATCAAGCTTGTTCTGACTTCAAATTCCTTGTTCCTGCCAGGCCTTTTCAAGATCTAAAACTATGGGATTCTTGAGCTGAAAGGGAACTTAGAGATCTGCTGGCCAGCTTTTGCCTGATTCTGAAGGATGTTAAATACATTTCCACAAAACAACATTTGGCAAATGCCAAATTAAAAGTTGTTAAGTGGATTTCTTGACCACAGAATGTCCCAGAGCTTTTATTTTGCTGGCTAATCTTGATGCTTTTGCTGATCTTATTTGGCAATGAATTTATCTTGGGGTCCATCTACCTAAGAACCACATCATGTCAGGGATCTGGGATGAGCTGCCCTCTCTGCTTCTTTATAGAAATAGATCTTCACTTGTTCTGGACTTTTCTTGGAGTCACTCCTATGCCACCTCAAGTTGACCTGGAAGGAAGTGGAAGAATTGAACTTTTAATTGTTATTCAACTGATTGACCATTGGAAACAGGAAGTGGTAATGAAGCGGCAGATTTCTGCCCTCCTGATTCTTTGCGCAAACATCTATTAGTTGTGCTCCAGATTCCAGGGACTGGCTGGGGATCTGTGTGGGAAGCTGGAGAGGACAGCTCCTGCCCTCAGTGTGTTGTTCCCTCACCTGGTGTGTGTTAGTCGCTCAGTCGTGTCCGACTCTTTGCGACCCCGTGGGCTGTGGCCCGCCAGGCTCCTCTGTCCGTGCGATTCTCCAGGCAAGAATTCTGGAGTGGGTTGCCATTCCCTTCTCTCATACTCTAGAAGAAGGTGCACACCAATCTCACAAATAATGACAAACATTTGATGAAAGGGGGCACTCGACGGAAGCCCAGAGAGGGCGGTAGCTCATCTTGGTGAAGAAGGATGCAGGGGCAGCTTTGTGCTCCGGTGCCTGCTCTTCCTCTTGGAGGGACAAAGGTCGTATCAGCCCCTTCAGCTGCCCCAGGCGAGGAGGGTGGAGACTGTGTACCCAGCTGACAGAAGGTGTGGACGCCTCCTGGGACCCACCCCAGGGCATTGGCATCTGAGCTCCACAGCTTTCCTGACAGAAAGGAAAAAAAAAAAGATTGAAAATGTCTCAACTCCACATGTCCTATTTTTAATTGATTTTTGCACAGACTCTTCAATCAGGGTATGAATATTTAATTGTCCTGTCAGGTCAGATCCTTCCTGGTCAGACAGTTAAAAATGACTTTGGACAGGGGAGGAAATGAGGTGGTGGAATGGCATGAAATGAGGAAAGGGAGGCATTTGCTCACAGGGGATCAGATCTAAGGACCAAGGAAGGCCCCGAGAAGGGCACCTTGCTCTCTCTGTCTCTGTCTCTCCACGGCACACCGTAGCACCGCAGCCTTTTCCAGAGGCCACAGGGAGTCCCATAAGAGCTTAGACAATACCTAGGCCTGAGGAGAAAGTAGGTGGTTTCTTCAATGAGGAGAAGCCAAGAGGGTGGTCCCTGGGGAAGGGTCCAGAGGATGAAGCGTTCATGCTCCTGGTTTTCTAAGTTTGTGAGGAGCTGATCGGTGTTTTGACTCCAGGCTTCACCCCAACCCGGGTGGAACCTGGCCACACACACCTTTCTTTGAGAAATGGTGTCTCTCTTGGCTGCCCAGCGTCACAGAAGCTGAGAAAAATGGCCCAGGAACTATTTCAGGTGAACACACTCTCACAGGCAGTGAATAAACGTCTCAATGTGACTTGTTCCAAGAGACTATTAATAGGCAGGTGATGAGAGGGATGGGAGAACTGAATTTCATTCCGTTTTGGACTCTCGTTTTATGCATACCTCTTTTTCACAAACACAGACATGAAGTCCAGAGGCACAGGGAGAAGGTGGCCACCTCCCACTCCTCTCCCAGCAGCACACTCACTGAGGGTCCCATCACAGTCCTTTCGGACCACCGCTCAGGCCTTTGCTGAACACAAGCCTCCCAGGTCCAGACAGTCACAGAAGAGCAAGAGGAGGTGACGCCTTGAGTCATATTCATATTCACTTTGACATCGCCATTGCCTCTCTGTGCATCTGCATGGTCTGAAGAAGGGAGTCTCGTTCAGGAAACACCTGCTGGAAGGAGGGCTTTGGAAATGCCCAGGTGTGTCTGGTTGTCTTAGCAGTGGGCTGGGGGTGATCTCAGCACTTATTGGGGAAAGGGCAGAGATGCTAAACAGATTGAAATTCTATGGCTGGTGTCCCCAACCAAGAACTGCCCCTGCCCTGCATGACTGCTGGGGGCCCTCTGTGCATTCTCCGTGGAGGATGTATTTGGAATGGTCTCAGAGTACATCTGAACTCCATTTCACTCATCAGCACAAAGTATTTGTTTCAAGTTTTCAAACTTGAAGCATGACATTTTCTAGGAAACCTTGATTAAAAAAAAATAAGTCTTTTATATTTACTCAGATATGTCTTTTATATTTACCATTTCCAATGCTCTTTAAAAAAATTTATTTTTATTTATTTGGCCGTGTCGGGTCTTAATTGCTGCTTACGCAATCTTCAGTTGCGGCAGGTGGGATCTAGTTCCCTGATCAGGGATTGAACCTGGGCCTCCTGTATTGGAAGCACAGAGTCTTAGCCACTGGACCACCAGGGGAGTCCCCAGGAAAACTTGATTTTAATGGCTGTGGAAAATCAAGGAAAGACAGAATTTTGTGTTTTGGGGGGCTTTACCAAGAATTGTTCACCTTTACCAAGAGTTGTCCACCTCCTTTTGGAATCAGATCCCTGATGGCAGTGACGTGTGGTGTTTGTTACCAAAACCACATACCTGTGGCAGTCTGCATCTGCAGCTGCTAGATTTCCTCGCCAGAGGACCTGAGTACCTCCTGTTGGCTCCTGACGGAGTTGCACCAAACCTCTGAATACTGAAACACATAGGGTGTTATTCTAAGTGACTCTGGCTTTATTTTGCCTTTGTATTACATTAGGGCATTATACTGATTTTTAAAATGGTGTGTGGTATTAGTTTAATTTAATATCAAATTTAATTATTAGTTTTTATCATTAATTAATTAGTTGATTACTATTTAATATTAGTTTAATTTCAGGAATGTAGAGGGGATATTGTGGAATGTTTGTTGTGGGGAAGACATTGGGTCTGCTCCAGGTCCTAAACCTGGGGTGAAACGTCTGACTTAGGCTTTAAAACAGGACAGACTTCTGAGAGACAAGCCAGGCAGACGGATCATCAGCCATGGGACTTCCTGAATCTTGTGTTCTGTTCGGAGGCTAAAATGCTTCTGCAAACGTAAGTGTCTGCAAGGATCAGGCAGTTCATGGGAAAGAGTAAAGAAGCAGAAAAACAAGAGTTGAAGGGCCTTGGCAGGGGCAGTGGCTCCTGGCCTCACTGGACACTGGGGGTCTGTGCCTACTGACTGTGGCCCCACAGGGTTGCAGGCATAGGATTGCTAGATTTTCCATGTTTGCAGTGGAAGCTAGAACTGACATGCTGTCCGTCATATTAAGGCTAGGTAAGACTGGGTTGCTCTAACAAAGAGAGCCAACCACACAATGGCTTAAGGGACCTGGATGTGGATTTCTTTTGCAGGTCATGATCAAAGCAGAGAGACAGCCTCGTGTGGCCAGGAGCAGAGGGACAAGGGCGTGGAGGAGAGTATGAGCAGCAACATGAAGACCCAGATCTGGAAGGCCCAACTCTTCCTCTGTTCCACACGTATATGGCCTCTGCTTGGTGGGGAAATGTCATTTTTAGCTGGGCAGCTATTTCACGGCTGTACCACTGACCATCTCTGCCCATATACTTACCCCAGGCACTTAAGGTATGACACATAGGTCAGTCCCCTGCAGACCACGATGCTGAACTTGACTCGAAGACTGCCAGCCCGGCCCTGCTGGAACTCACTGTTTAGTTGTAGATTTAAGTTAAACAGCTGGAGAAACCATTCAGACTAGAGGAGGAAGGAGGAAGACAGGTGGGCCAAGGTGTTGAAGTTGGTGGAGGGGTGGCATCCTCAGAGCAGACGCACATAGTGGGGACAGCTTGGAGGACAGAAGCCCACAGACCTTGAACACAGGCACAGGAGGTTTCATTCAGGTTATCTGTCTTAGCTCCACTGGCCTGGCAAACGCCTCTCAGGCCAGCCTAAGTGCTCCTCTTCTACGTGCCTGGCACAACGCCGATCGCACGTATTATTTTCCTTGTCTATTTTTGTCTTCCCATCTAGACTGCAATTCTGTTTTGCTCACTTTTATATCCCCAGGGTCTTGCAGAGTAATTATTAATAGTAGAGTAGGTGCTCAACAAATCCTTGATGAATGACTGAAAAAAACCCTGTCATCAGTGGATAATTAATTCATCCTTCCGAGTCAGTGCTAGGAACCATCACGGTGCTTTGTTAAGAAGACTAATCTGGCCCTGGAGGAAGGTATGGCAACCCACTCCAGTATGCTTGCCTGGAAAATCCTAGGAACAGAGGAGCCTGACGGGCTACAGTTACAGGTTCGCAAAGGAGTCAGACATGAATTAGGGACTAAACAACAACAAGAGGACTAATCTGGGACTTCCCTGGTGGTTCGGGGTTAAGACTCCATTCTTCCACTGCAGAGGGGCATGGGTTTGATCCCTGGTCCCCCAGTTGGAGACGTTCCACATGCAGTGGAACCAAAGAGAAAAAGAAAACTAATCTTGTTATCATGTTCAGAAGGCCAGAATCAGCAGGCCAAAGACACCATGGGTTTCATGGGGAAGTACTCTGGGATGGAGGGCAGAGATGTCCTGTGGGAAGGGATGGGCTTCAAAAGGCTGATGGGCTGGAGGTGTCTGCACAGGGAGCCGAGAACTGGAAACTCCCACTTCTGGATTTCTATTTCTTTCCTAGTCTAGAGTTAGCAGGCTTAGCTGAGGTGCTAGTCACTAACGCAGGGCCTGAGTGGAGGAGACAGCAGTGAGCAGCAAACCCTTCAGGGTTCTGTGTCCTATGAAATTGAATTAAAATAGAAATTCTAGGGGAGGCTTCCTGGATGAGGGAGCATTTATGATGGGCTTTGAGATATGCAGAAAATGAAGGTTCTGAAAATGCACATGAGCTTTGTTAATTTGCCAAGAACCTAGCAAGAGTCTAATAAATATTTTTATGAATGAAAAAAATAAATTAAGAAATGGGCAGATAGCTATGGTTTGTACTAGTCTTTCTGGAAGAATGGCTGGGGGTTCCTCTCAAGGTGGGAAACTTTTGTTGCTGTATCAGGCCTTGGCCACTCAAGCCCATTGAAGGAAGCCCATTGATCTTTGAGGAATAAGATTCTGTTGTATCGTGTAGTCTGTGCATGGGCTGGAAAAGAATTTCCAGACATGAAGCAGAACGAGAGGAAAATAGAGTTTATTAGAGTGGGAAATGCTGCTAGAACGGTGGGCCAGCTCAAAGGAGAGGCGTCCCCTCTTGAGGCCTAGTAGCCAATTTTTATAGCCTCATGACAAAATTCCTACTGGAAGGGTGGCATTAGGTGATTGGTGAGGAACCAGAGATCAAATTGCCAACATCCACTGGATCATGGAAAAAGCAAGAGAGTTCCAGAAAAACATCTATTTCTGCTTTATTGACTATGCCAAAGCCTTTGACTGTGT
>NW_011494894.1:6305444-6306278 GCF_000754665.1 Bison bison bison
GGAGTATGTCAAGGCTGTATATTGTCATCCTGTTTATTTAACTTATATGCAGAGTACATCATGAGAAATGCTGGACTGGAAGAAGCACAAGCTGGAATCAAGATTGCTGGGAGAAATATCAATAACCTCAGATATGCAGATGACACCACCCCTATGGCAGAAAGTGGAGAGGAACTCAAAAGCCTCTTGATGAAGGTGAAAGAGGAGAGTGAAAAAGTTGGCTTAAAGCTCAACATTCAGAAAACGAAGATCATGGCATCCGGTCCCATCACTTCATGGGAAATAGATGGGGAAACAGTGGAAACAGTGTCAGACTTTATTTTTCTGGGCTCCAAAATCACTGCAGATGGTGTCTGCAGCCATGAAATTAAAAGATGCTTACTCCTTGGAAGGAAAGTTATGTCCAACCTAGATAGCATATTCAAAAGCAGAGACATTACTTTGCCAACAAAGGTTCGTCTAGTCAAGGCTATGGTTTTTCCTGTGGTCATGTATGGATGTGAGAGTTGGGCTGTGAAGAAGGCTGAGTGCCGTAAGAATTGATGCTTTTGAACTGTGGTGTTGGAGAAGACTCTTGAGAGTCCCTTGGACTGCAAGGAGATCCAACCAGTCCATTCTGAAGGAGATCAGCCCTGGGATTTCTTTGGAAGGACTGATGCTAAAGCTGAAACTCCAGTACTTTGGCCACCTCATGCAAAGAGTTGACTCATTGGAAAAGACTCTGATGCTGGGAGGGATTGGGGGCAAGAGGAGAAGGGGATGACAGAGGATGAGATGGCTGGATGGCATCACTGACTCAATGGACGTGAGTCTGAGTGAACTCTGGGAATTGGT
>NW_011494894.1:6306430-6311952 GCF_000754665.1 Bison bison bison
AGAGGAGAAGGGGATGACAGAGGATGAGATGGCTGGATGGCATCACTGACTCAATGGACGTGAGTCTGAGTGAACTCTGGGAATTGGTGATGGACAGGGAGGCCTGGCGTGCTGCAATTCATGGGGTCACAAAGAGTCGGACACGACTGAGCAACTGATCTGATCTGAAGGATGCTATAGGGTGGGTAATAGGGCAGGTATTTTACTTAATATAGGGTGGGGGAACTGGCTGGGTTAGATCAGGAGGCTCATGGTAACAGTTGCTATGGGGCCTGGTTAATTCCAGAAATTTTTGTCTTGTGACCTTGCTCTAAGGCTCCACACCTGTGACCTTGGTCTAAGCCTTCACACCTGTGACCTTGGTGTAAGTTTCCATGCCTGTGACCTTGGTCTAAGGCTTCACACCTGTGACCTTGGGCTAAGGCTCCACACCTGTGACCTTGGTCTAAGCCTTCACACCTGTGACCTTGGTCTAAGGCTCCACACCTGTGATCTTGGTACAGGGCTCCACATGCTGGATATGAGGCGGGGGGGAGGGGGAGGGGTTTCAGGAGAAGTCAAGTCAGCCCTTCCCTGGACCAGTGATCAAGAAAACACCAAGCAGGTGGTAGGCCCTGTGGCCCAGGAGAGACCTGGCTGCTGACCTTGCCAGTCACCCTCGCCAGCCTGGGGAGGCTCCCGCAGCCCCAGGGACTGGCAGGCCACCCCAGCATCCACTGTCTCATCCCCAGGGCTGTGAAAGAAAGACACAGGTCTTCCATTGTGTGCAAGGGAGTGTGGCTGTGGGCGGGGAGCCTCAGAGCATGTGGTGGGGGGGATAGGCTCCCTAATGAAACAAAGGCTTGACTGTTAGAGGATCCCTCGCCGAGTCATGCATTTGGATTGTGAGGCTTGGGTTAAGGAAAGGGCTTTCTCTGCAAGCACAACAGATGCCTGGAAGTGACGTGCCCGCTCCAGATGCTTGTGGGAGGCAAGACTGAAAGCCCCAGTGTGGCTAGTGGTCAGGGCCACAGCACTGCCAAGCAGGTCTTGGGAGCTGAAGGTGAGGAAGGGTTGGGCTTGGTTTCAGGGCTTAGAGAAGGAGGCTCTTAAGGTGGCTGGAGGTGAAGGGGACACAGAGGAAGATCATGCTGAAGGAGAACTAGAGGGGAGCTCAGCTCTGTCCTCTGTGATGGCCTGGGGGGTGAGATGGTGAGTGGGAGGGCGGGGTTATATGCATACATGCAGCTGATTCACGCTGTTGTACAGCAGAAACTAATACAACGTTGTAAAGCAATTATTCTCCAATTTAAAAAATTCAAGTTTTACCATCTAGCCCTTGACCTTGCCTAAGACATTTTGCGTCTTTGTGTCCTCTTTTCTGCACCTGTGCTGCCCTGGCCCAGGGTTGGTGGGGGTGGTGGGGCAGCTGGACGTGTCAAGAGGCACAGAGTCCCACACCCCTTGAAGGGCTAAGGTGTCAGTGATTCTGATTTCCTTGAACTTCATAAGTATATCATGGATACTCAACAGACACAGCACAGTAACTCTGGCTCAGAGATTCCCCTCTTCTGGAATTCTATTCTCTACCAAGGTCAAGGGGTCCTCAGATAACCTAAGGGAGCAATAATTTGCCTTTCCACAGCTTCTTGGATCGATTAGAAATAATAAAAGTTTGGGCCTAAGAATTAAAAAATTGGGATGGATCTAAAATACTTTGCTCCCAAATATCTTATTCTTTCAAAGATGATGATTCCAATAATTGAGATTCTGAGTGAGACTGAAAAATGTTTGGTGGGAAAAAGATAAGATTTCTTTGCAGAACAATAGATTAAGTGTTTTTAAAACAAATGACAACCACAAAGTTAAAAATTCCAAAGTTACCTCCTGAATTAATCAACCAAGGAAGCTGACATTTCCATTATTCTGATGTTAGCAAGACTTTTAAGTGTGAATATCTCAGAAATATTAGAATGTCATATTTTCAAGGAACTTTTTTTCTTTTTTGGTCAAGCCATAAGCCTTGTGGGATCTTAGTTCCCTGACCAGAGATTGACCCCATGCCCTCAGCAGTGAAAAGGCAGAGTTCTGACCACTGGACTACCAGGGAATTCCCGCAAGAGACTTTTAAAGGTGAACTTAGCCCAACATACACACTTGACAGGTGAAGAAACCAAATCCCAGAAGAGAGGCTACAGTAAGACACGAAAAATGTGGATTCAGAGTTTGCCTTCTCCTGTGCTGATTGCAGATGTGATGTCAGCGTGTCCATACCTGGCACCTGGCTGCCGGGGACACCTGCAAGACTGCCGTGGGGTGATGTGTGGTTTGATTTTCCTCTGCATCTCGTCCTTTGGGAGGACGCTCCTCTTCTTCTAGATCTGGCAGTCAAGGTGGTGTTCATCATGGGAGGGCCCTTGACTCGGGCTGGTCAATAGTGACAGAGATTGTTCTGGAGTGGGCATGTGATCCAAAGCAGAACTCATGAAAGTTTTTTCTTGGGATTTTTATATGGATTGACCCAAAGCTTCCGAGGCCATGTAAGCATGCTTCCCCGACTGCCAAGAGGAGGTATATGAAGTAGGAGAGAATAAGGTTAATCTGGGAGGAAGAAAACCTAAAATTAGATAGAGAGATGGTTGATAGATGATAGATACATACCTAAGTGTATACACACACACACACACACACACACATGCAGAGAAACCTAGAAAGAACCAGCTCCTGCACTTGATAGTTCTTTTGCTCAAGCTAGTTTGTCATTATTGTTATTATTTATTTTGGCCGTGCTACCTGGTTTGCAGGACCTTAGTTCCCAGACCAGGGATAGAACCTGTACCCCCCTGTAGTGAAAGTACAGAGTCCTAACCACTGGACCACAGGGGAATTCCCTACTTGAGCTAGTTTACATTAAGCTTCTATCACATGCAAACAAAAAAAACTTGTAATCAATACAATAGAAACACACAGCCCTGTGACTTTTTGAAAAAATTATTTATTTTTTTAATTGAAGGATAATTTGCTTTACAGAATTTTGTTGTTTTCTGTCAAACATCAGCATGAATCAGTTGGCCCTATGACTTCATCTCGTCCTCTGTCATCCTCTTCTCCTTCTACCGTCAATCTTTCCCAGCATCAGGGTCTTTTCCAATGAGGTGGCTCTTCCCATCAGGTGGCTAAAGTATTGGAGCTTCAATTTCAGTATCAGTCCTTCCAATGAATATTCAGAGCTAATTTCCTTTAGGATTGACTGTTTTGATCTCCTTGCAGATTAAGGGACTCTCAAGAGTCTTCTCCAACACCACAGTTCGAAAGCATCAGTTCTTCAGTACTCAGCCTTCTTTGTCCAACTCTCACATTCATACATGACTTTGACTAGATGGACCTTTGTTGGCAAAATAATGTCTCTGCTTTTTAACACGCTGTCCAGGTTTGTCATAGCTTTTCTTCCAAGGAGCAAGTGTCTTTTAATTTCATGGCTGCAGTCACCATCCACAGTGATTTTGGAGACCAAGAAAATAAAGAAATGTAAATAGAATCCCTTTCCTCACCTAGAATGTCTTCCCTGGGACTTGGCACTAGGGACCTTTACTGTTGACCACATCCTTCTTTTGTCTATTTAAAAACATTGACAAGACAATCTATTAAAAATATATAAACATTTTGAAAAGTTACAGCATCCAGCAGCCAAATGCAACTGTTGATTTGGCCACAAGACAGTGATGATGCATAGGCTTTATTGTGTTCTGCTGCTCACTTTATGCATTATTTAGAAACACACAAAAAATGGCCATCTTCATTGTGGTAATGGCTGTATAACACTCCTCCATGTTATATGGCAGTTTATTAAATGTTCAACATTTAAAAAAAAGAACACCTAGGTGGTCTTCTGCTTTTTCGTTGTTTAGTCGCTAAGTCATGTCTCTTCTTTGTGACATCGTGGACAGTAGCCTGCCAGGCTCCTCTGTCCATGGGATTCTCCATGGCAAGTCTAGTGGAGTGGGTTGCCATTTCCTTCTCCAGGGGATCTTCCTGACCAAAGGATCAAAGCTGTGTCTCCTACACTGGTAGGTGGATTCTTTGCCACTGAGCCACAAGGGAAGCCGTCTTCTGCTGCTTTTCTGCAAAATTTTCTTTAAATTTATTTTCAGGTAAAATGTTGGGCTGCTTCCAACAAGTTCCCTGGAAACTGCACATCTGTGCTTGCCTTTGTCAATGTCATCCTTTCTGCCCATGGAATCTCTTGCTCCTTTCCTTTTCAGTCCTTTTTTGGTTAACTTGTTTATACTTTAAAGCCCTGCTCTGACACTCTCTTGTTGGTTTGTTCTTCTTTTATCAAGAATTTACTGAACCTAGTGCTGTGCTTGGAGCTGGGCTATGACAAGGAACATGACTTTAATTCATTCATTCCCCAACAGGTATTTCTTGAAGGTCTACGATGTGCCAGCGGCAGTGTTAGGTACAGGAAATCCAGTGGTGAGTAAGCTGAGGTCCCTGCCCTTGTGAAGCTTAGATTACACTGGGAGAAAAAAGGCAGAATTCATTAAGGAGTGGGAAGTGTTCTCCAGTCATTTATTTCCATCCATCTCAATAGCTCTTTCTTACCCGTGTTTCCGACTAGACTGAAGAACGTGAGGAGAGAGGCTGTGTCCTTCACTTCATGGATCTGCGGGGCAACGCTGTACTACTGCGCTGAAGTGGGTACCTCTGGTGACAAAAAAACACCCAGAGTGTGTTTTGTCCTTTAGAGGAAAGGCAGTTTCCTCCTTCAGGAGAACCGTGTCTATGTCTGTGATAGCTGAAAACCTCACAACTCAAACCCAAGAGAAGCTGTTTCGGGTATTCCCAAATAGTCACTTTTCCTTCCTTTGTCAAGAGCAAAGCTCATTTGATTTAGGAAAAGTGGTCTCATTCATGGCCCAAGCACACCACAGGCCCCAGGAGGAGCATATTTGGGGAAGGGCCCAGAAAAAGCCAGGGAGAGGCTTTCTGGAAGCACTGACCCCACTAGTAGGGAATCTTCTAGATGGAATATCCAGAGCGGGGGCCACGACTGCCATGCAGCCAGCATCCCTGGGACCACCCTTAGAACACCAGCCCGTCAGCTGCCGAATTGTGGCCTTTTCTTTACACTGTGAATTGTTAGCAGTTTCTAAATAGACCGTTCATTTTTCCTTTTAGCACAGAAGGGTCTCAGAACTCCGAATACCACGAGGGGCTTGAATGTTTCAACTCAAAACATTCCCCAAACCACAGCCCTCGGGTGAGATGCAGAGCTAGCCAAGGCTTTGGAGGAAAAACAACTGCCCACCAGCCTGGAAACCACTGGGTACACAGGCAGCTGGGTCAGCTTGCTCCCAGAGGCTGGGAGACTGCGTTTTTACTGGTCAGAGTTAATCTGATAAAACCACCTTCCCTTGACTTCCCCTCTGCTGGAGGAAGCAAACCCAGTCTGGGGGCTGGATGCTGAGTCTGTGGGGCGGAGAACCCAAGCCACTGCTGCCTCGCGTCTTCCTCCCCAATAGTGGGAGGAAAAAAAAAAA
>NW_011494894.1:6312052-6334573 GCF_000754665.1 Bison bison bison
AGGAGAGAAAGAGTGAGAAGAGCTTTTATAACATTCTCACGGCAGCATTTGATTCAGGGAGAAGCCTAATAGCGCCAAACCGCTGCTCAGACCCTGCATAGTCGGAGGAACAGCTCCCAGGAACACACGAGAGGTGGCGCTGCAGAGAGGCTGGCTGGGGCACCACCCCACCCGGGGAAAGACTGGATCCTTGGAGTTGAGGCTCCCAAGGCCCTTATGGACATCCAGTGGGTAAAAGAGATCCCAGAAGGCCTAATGGACCCATGCAGTGGGCTGTGCAGTCTCCCAGGCCGCTTTCTAGGGGAAAAGCAGCTTCGCCAAGTGCTGTGACATCTCTATCTTGATGAAGACCCCAAGGAGGCATTTGCGAGCAAGATCTACCTAAGTCGCTGCAGCTCAGGCCGCACCAGAGGGTGACGATGACCTGGGAGAGGTCTATTCACTGCCCCTTTGCCTGCCAGCATCTAGTCTGAGGCTTCCACAGCTTTTTTGAGGATGTGAACTTCATGTTGGTCATGTTGGGGCTCTGCTGCTGGAGATCTGTCTTGGAGCTACATCAGTGGAGGAAATCCATAAGCCAGGACAAGACCCGCTGCTACCTGGGGCAGATAGTCCTTGAAAGTGAAAGTGAAAGTGAAGTCGCTCAGTTGTGTCCAACTCTTTGTGACCCCATGGACTGTAGCCTACAACACTCCTCTGTCCATAGGATTTTCCAGGCAAGAGTACTGGAGTGGGTTGCCATTTTCTTCTCCAGAGGATCTTCCCAACCCAGGGATCGAACCTGGGTCTCCCACATTGTAGCCAGATGCTTTACCATCTGAGACACCAGGGAAGTCTATGCAGTCAAGATAGTCCTTGACTGCACCCAAACCAGGTTGTTCACCAGGATCTCAAGCTGGGCAGAGTCTTCCTGAATGAGGATCTGGAGGTGAAAATAGGAGATTTGGACTGGCAACCAAAGATGAATATGTTGGGGAGCAGAAGAGCCTATCTAAATACCTAGTGCTTCCCTAGTAGCTCAGTGGTAAAGAATTTGCCTCCCAATGCAGGAGACCTGAGTTTGATCCCTGGGTTGGGCAGATTCCCTGGAGAAGGAAATGGCAACCCACTCCAGTATTCTTCCCTGGGAAATCCCATGGATGGAGAAGGCAAAGAGTCGGATGCTACTTAGCGACTAAACAACAACAGATTCCTGAGGTGTAAGCAAGAAAAGGCAGCATTTCCAGGTGGTCGTGGGGTCCACTGGGTGTGTCATGTTAGTAAGGGCAGCTCACCTTTGAGATCTCTTGCCTAAAACTTACTGACTTCTGGATCAAGAAGAATGAATGCACTGTTCCCAAGCACATAACTGCCTCTTCCAGAAGATGCTGTAGGCAGACGCCACTGGTCACCAGACTGTTCATGAGCAGCTCAAGACCAGTTTTTCTGGCTACGTCCCAGCCGATCCCCCATTACCTGCCCCCACTATTCCACGAAGATTTTCAATCGCTCCCAGCAGACTAGACCCTGGGAACAGGAAGCCTCTCACAGTCCTCAATAAAGGCCTGGAGAACCCTGTGCCTAAGACTCTCTGGGAAAAAGAGGAACCAATGGTCCAGGAGATCAGAGAAGCGGTCAAGTGCCACCTTGGTGACATGTTGTATTGACCGTGTAGCGTGAATGCCTCCAAGCCCTCTGAGAAGGAACTGGTCAGGCAGGAGGAGGCTGAGGATTCTGCCAGCATCACCATCTTCTGAGTCAGCAAAGTGGGGAGACTACTTGGACAAGTGCAGCCTTGGGAATCAGCCGTGTGACCGAGTGTGGGGGTGTTCTCCAATGACTGGACTCATCTCGTCCCCTAGCCTGTTGGTGTCTGTCTGCAGTAAACAGTGTGATGGTGCAGTGCTCCACCTCACCGCTGAGTTCCCATCCCAACTCCTCCATGAAGATCACGCTCCACGTATTTCCAAAACTCCATGAGTGGACTCTTGCTGAAGGTGGGCACCCGTGGGAAGGTATTGGACTAGTCTAGCTACCTGCGTACCTGATTTTGCATACACAGCACCATCATCCTGCACTCAGTAATGGCTGGGTGCAAATTGGCATCTCCCAGGACCATAGCAAACTCACCCCGTGTCCAGCGTGGCAGCTGTCACTACAGCAACTAGAAGCTGGGTTTGCCAAGAACTGTCCGAACCTCCTGGAGTACTGCAGCTGCTCCAAGGGTCTGACTGGTCGGCTCCACCATGTCCTTCCGTGGTGAACAAGCTGCTGAGCTCTGGCTTGGCCTCTAACCACCTCAGGACCTCCTCACAGCTCCTCCCCTGGGACTTGTGCCCCTCCTCGCCCTCACCTGCACCTTGGGCCCCTATGGATTAGCTCCCATTGTGCTGGTTTTGTGTGTGTGTGTGTGTGTGTGTGTGTGTGTGTGTGTGTGTGAGATATTCCCCCAATCCCCAAACCTGGCAGCTAAAAAGAGAGTATGTCGTCATTACAAGTGGGGTTTGCTATATACATTATTTTCGTACATGTTGAGTTGTAGGTTCTACGGCCATATGAATTGTATGGAATACTGCTATAGAATTCAGGACTGTTTTTCTTTGGCTTTATACATGTTAAACACGTGTGAATCTTTCCAAAAAGCTATGGGGAGTGCTGATTGGCTACTAGTTTTCACCTGCTGATGGCTCAGCCAATCGGCAGCAAGGATTGATTACTCCTGCGGTGCTCCGTGGAAGTGGCTGTGTGGGTAGATGGGAGGTCTACCTTCGCTGGGTTTTAGCCCAGTATGTCAAGTAACAGTGGTAAGCAAATTCAGTGACAACACATTATTAATAAGTTCTTAAAGTGCCTTTCATAAAAGGCACTCCGTCTGCTGAGAGCAGCAGGGCCCCCTGTGCTGGTAGGGCCCGGAGAATGCTGGGCTGACCCTGTCATGAGGACAGGTCTCTCAGGACTGGTCTTGGAGGAAGCTTATGGAACTTGTGCAACCTCCTTTGAATGATACACTGACTCCAGATTATCTAGCTGGCATGCAGAAAAGCTGGGAAGGTAAGTGGAAAGCTTGGGAAAGCAGAGAGGGGGAAAGAGAGACAGGGCGAGAGAGGGAGGGAGAGAGAAGAAAGGAGGAAGGAGAAAAGAAAAGAAAAGAAAGGAACCCGCAGGGGTAGGTGCTGTGCAGGAAGGGCTGCCTGGGGTCCTGTCCACGTGCTCACAGCAGCCTATGTTCAGTATGAGGAGTACTTGGTGGGTTTGGTTGAGGAGGGACACATTTAGGGGAGCTTTTCAACTGGAGGAAGGGAAGATGAAAAGGAAGGAAGGATGGGAATACTGGAGGGAAGCTGGAGAAGGTGAGTCAGTGGTGGCCCAGGCGAAGAATGTGATCAAGCAGAGACGACGTGGCGTGCTGAGCCAAGGCACACATGTGAGTGGCACTAAGGCTGAGTGGTTACAGGCTAGGCCTCTGAGTCAGATGACCTGATCCTGCTTCTACCATGTATGCAGTGTGACCTTGGGCAAGTTACTCAATCTCTCTGCGGCTCAGTTTCCCCAACTATAAAGCTTCATAGGGGTTATCTGAAGGATTATGTGAGGGAACATTTAGTCTCTGTTTGGTATGTGGCAGTGACTGTTATGAGGATGGATCAGTTGGGGACCAGTGGATGGCCTGAATGTCACACTATCCCCCAGTGACGTGGACTCTGCCAGTGTTTGGTAGGCTGGGCTTCTGCTAAGAAGCCCATTTCACCTGGGACCTGAGGATGGGAATCAGCTCTGACCATGACCAAGTTTCAGTGTGTGAAGAGACTTCAGTTTACCTGGGTCTTCCTACTTAATACCAATGACCCTGTTTACTTATAGTTTAGAAAATCCTCAAGCTTTTCCCTTCCAATTTTGTGTGGGGGAGGAGGGATGGGAATGAGGAGATGTTTGTGGCCCCTGGCAGGAGTCAGAGGGGGCCCCGGGGCACCAGAATTCCACTGAGTCCCTAGGAGCACAAATCCTGAAGATTATGTCAAGGATAAAAGAGGATTTAGGGTGACGATTTAAAGCTTCCTTTCTCCTTTTTCAGGCAAGGGCCTGGGAAGAGGGGGTGGGAGCTGAAAACAGACAGAGCCTTGTTAGTGACTTGAATTTTCACATGTAGAATGATGGAGCTTCGGAAGGAGTTTCTGCTCTGCGTGGCCTGCCCATCCCACGCCATCTAACCTGATCTTTAAATCGGCAACTCCATTTGTATTCCAGTCTGACCATGGGAGACTCATATCCCTGTGGGCCCCAGCCTTGGTTTGTAGCTGATGAGAAGTGTTCAGGGGAGGCTTCAGCCAACACAAAAGGACTGTGGGGAAACCAGCCAGCCCCAGGCTCACCCCACAGCTGGGGCCCTGGGAAGCAGGGAGGAGGCAGACCAGTCTTTACAACTGCTTTTTATAGGATACTGTCTGTGTTGGTTATATTCAAGGCTCTCAGTCCCAGATAGGAGAGCAAACCATGAGAACCCAGTGTCAGGTCAACGACCAAGTGCTGAGCATACCAATGACCGCAGCTCCGGGAACAATTGGAGCAAGTGCTTGAAATTCCAGCCGTGAGCCTGGCTGCCCCATGTGAGGGGATGCTTATGTCTCGGGTAACATCCCAGCTGGCAATTCCCAAACTCACCAGGAGTTCAACCACGGCAGCCCCAGTTATAACCATTATAAACCCCTCCTCCCCCATACTTCAGCTCTGCCCCACACAAGGTCCTGTTCTGTGTGTTCAGTTGAGAGATGCTGCAGAGAAGATGAGCAGCCACTGCTCCCAGCCCCCTTGCAAAGGGGACCCAGTTCTCCTGGGGGTGGGAGCTGCCTTCCCTGAGGTTTGCCAATTTGAAGGGAAGGGGCTCCTTCCTGAGATGCTGTGTATTAGCCTGAATGTATCTCCCAGAACCAGAGGCATCCTGAGAGCTGAGGAGCAGTGGGGTGAGGAACACTACTAGCAGGAGTAAGCTTAGGCTGCAGCTTGAGGTCAGCGATAAGCTGGGGTCAGTGATGAGGGGTAAGTCTCCCATTCAGGATGGCGGAGTTCACGAAATTCTCTTCCTTCAGAATGGCTTAAGCAAAATCCTGCCTGGACACCCGATGAACCCTTGAGGCCTTTCCCTAGCCTGAGCTCTTCATCTTCTGGGGGTTGATTCATTCTCTTGTCCAGCACCAAGAGGGACTCACCTTCATGTGTCACCCAGAGTCCTCCTCATTCCTCACCTTTCCCGGTTCATTCTCATCATCATGATTGGTAGCAGAGTTGGGTGTTTCCTTTTCCAGGCTCTTACAGCCCCTTGTAGTGTGTGGACGGCCCAGCACGCACTACTATTCCATAGCTCCCTGGGGCCATGGTTCATTCTGTCCATCTTTGTTTGCTGGTGACCATCTCAGTGGCATACTGGGTGCACAAGTGGCCTGGGGGACCCTCCCTGTGCCTCACAGTGGCCTGGGGAGATACCTAAAAATACCCAGCCCTGCTCCTGGAGGTCCTGACTTGAGTGACCTGAGGTCTGGACATTGGTTGTGGTCTGAAAACCTCCCCAGGTGACCTAACCTGCAGCCATGGTTGAGAACCATTCCCCCAGAGTAGACCGTTAATGAAAGCTTGTCTTAGGATGAACCAATGAGCTTTGTCCAAGTGACATCTTCTCTTTTATTGTGTGTGTGTATGTGTGTGATTCTCAAGCCCTACTCACCCCTAGCATTTATTCACTGTTAGCGCCCTAAGTTTGAGCCACACAACTCTTGGGACTGGTGTTTATACACTCTTGTGTGTAGAATGCATGGCCAGTGGTAAGCTGCTCTACAGCACAGGAAGCTCAGCTCAGGGCTCTGTGATGACCTAGAGGTGGTGGGAGGGAAGCTCAAGAGGGAGGGGATATGTTTCTACATAAGCTGATTCACTTCATTGTAGAGCAGAAACTAACACAACATTGTGAAGCAACTGTGCTCCAATTAAGAAAAAAGTTCTGGAAGGAGAGCTACTGGCAGGCATTTCAACTCTGATGTTTAAAACAGCATTGAATGCTCACTAAGTCTTAGGAAGTTCCTTCTCTAGCAAGCGGAATTCTCTCTCATTCTCCAGCATCACTCCACATCTGCCAAGCCTCTTCCTCAACGTTTCCTTGACGGGAGACCATGTTTCTGAGCCTTGAGGGAAGTAGTGGTGGGCAGGTCTGAGGGGCCGAGTGTGAGCCCGCAGGTGGGTTCAGCAGCCTGCAGGGACATGCATGTGGACAGGGTGTGTTATGCCAAATGGGAACACACATGAGGTGATTGAGTTTCATTCACAGCAAAAATGAGAGAAGTCAGATCACAAAACATTTGCTGAAATACCATAGGATATTGCTTACATGTGGCATCTAAAACACCACCCAAATGAACCTATCTATGCAAGAGAATCAGACTCACAGACTCAGAGAATGGACTTGTGTTTGTTGGTGGGGGGTGGGGGAGGGAAGGATTGGGCATTTGGGATTAGCAGATGCAAACTATTACATACAGGATGGATAAACAATAAAGTGCTACTGCATATAACAGGGAACTAAATTCAGTATCCTGTGATAAGCCCTGATGAAAAAGAATATGAATAAGAATGCATATACATATAATTGAATCATTTTGCTGTAACAGCAGATATTAGCACAACCTTCACTAAATTAAAAAAAGAGTTTGCTGAGTCTAGTTCTACATGCAGCTCACTGCTAGGGGCTGTGGGACTTCAGGGTACCTGCCCTCTGTGTGGGAAAACTAGAGAAGAGAACCTCAAAATATGAGATGAAGCACAGATTTCCAAAGCTCCCAGAGCTCCAAAAGGAGTGGTGTCCATTCCCTGTTAGAGCTTCGGTGTCTCAGCTGTGGCTGACGACAGCCTCTGAGCCTAAATCAGCTGCAGCGGGTCCCTGGCACGAGGTCTCTTTTTGAACATACAAAAAGAGCATAGGGAATATATTCCAAATTCACAGGTACTGTATTTCCCATATTTGCTCCAGTTACTTAAAAAAATATTTTTTACTATGTGTCGGATCTTGGTTGCAGCATGCGGGCTCTCTAGTTGTGGGGCGCAGGCTTAGTTGCTCTGCAAAGGCAACGTGGGATCTTAGTTCCCTGACCAGGGATTGAACCACATCCCCCTGCATTGAAAGTGTGAGTCTGCCAGGGATGTCCTTGCTCCAGTTAATTTTTTAAAACACTGAAACATTGTTAACTCACCCCTGTGCCATTTCCCCTTCTCCCCTCCTTATTTTTTTTTTTTAAGAATGAGCTTCTATAATTTACATCTTATGTATGCCTAATCATTTTTTAAAATTCATTTTTATTTATTTGGCTGTGTGGGGTCTTAGTTGTGGCATGCAAATTCTTAGTTACAGCAGGTGGAATCTAGTGCCCTGACCAGAACTGAACCTGGGGTGCCTTGCATTGGGAATGCAGAGTCTCAGCCACTGGACCACCAGGGAAGTCCCCCTCCCTCCTTTCTTGAAATTGGTATTTGTCTTTCCCATGTATGTTTCCCTATGCATATTACTATACACATGGGCGTCCACCCACAGTATATGATATGGTGTTACCAGCTTTCAAACTTTATATAAATGGCATCACACTGCATCCTCTGTATGATGTTCGCTCACTTCCCTGTTTTTGAGGTTTATCCATGCTGACCCAGGATTAATGAAACTACTATTTATTCATCCATTCTCTTTTTGATGGGCTTTAAGAGTGCATTCCATTTTTCCCGGTTAGAGATAATGCCACAACCTTCTTTGTAACATGTATTTTGGCACACATATCCATTTCTTTCTTCTTCCCTGCCTTCCTTCCTTCCCTTCTTTTGAAGTATAGTTGATTCACAATATTATATTAGTTTCAGGTGTACAGCATAGTGATTCAGTAGTTTTACAGATTACACTCCATCGTAGGTTATCACAAGATAATGGGCATAATTCCCCATGCTGCACACTGGCTTCTTGTTGCTTATTTCACGCCTCTCCTTGCACATAGATGCTTCACTGTCTCCTTAAATGCTGCCTCCATGACCATCACAGCTTTCAGACCTGCGAGCAGCCTGCACAGGGCTCTGCCATGGGCTCAACCTTCTTTAGTACCGGCAACTTGGCCCTTAGTGAGACTCTGAACTTGACCTGGTTTCTGGGCTCCACCTTGCACTTGGAGACCTAGTCTGACACGGGAACTCTCTGTGCCTCAAGCCTCTCAGGGCTTCTGCCCCCCACCCCCACCTGGCCCCTGCTGAAAGGGACATTCTTTGGCAGGAAAGCTTGGCATATCTTGGGTCCTAAGATGAGATCTCATACACGTGGTCAGTTTTAACTGGACCTCAAAAGAAGTGCAATATTCTGTAATAAGAAAAGGGAGCATCTAACTGAGGGCGATCAGGAGCAGGAGAAGGAAAATGAACATGGCAGAGTGGTACAGGGTGTGCACACACGTGTGCTCAGTCACTTCAGTCGTGTCCGACTCTTTGCGACCCCGTGGACTGTAGCCCTCCAGGCTCCTCCGTCCATGGTATTCTCAAGGCAAGAATACTGGAGTGGGTTGTTGTGTCCTCCTCCAGGGATCTTCCTGACCCAGGGATCGAACCTGCATCTCTTATGTCTCCTGTGTTGGCAGGCAGGTTCTTTACCACTAGCGCCCCCTGGGAAGTATAGGGTGAGGACTGGGCTAAGAGCAGTGGCTGATGGAAGCTGGGTTCTGTCAGAGAGTGGGTAACATGACATGAATCTAGAAAGTTAAAGCTTCATGCTCCCCACCAGATGACTTTGAGCTTTTGGGATGGGAAGGGTGAGTGGGCAGTGGCAGGTGATTGTGGCCGGGAGACCATGTCATGAGGAAAAACATTATCCCGTAGGGCCATCCCCGGGCCAGGCTTGAGTGTGCGCAGTGCTCACAGCTGGGGCTTGTGGTCTCATTTCCCTCCAATTTGCTGAGCGCTGAGGCACTATCAAATCAGTCTTCCTCTCCCCTCCATCACTCACGTGGGACTTCCGCCACTCTTGTTTCCAAGCAGGTGAACTCCAGGCAAACCATGCACAGGCTTCAGTCCAGCTGTGACCGGTGGGCTAGACCCTGACATCACCTACAAGACCTTGGGAGAGCAGACGCGAGGGGTGGTCCGGCATCTTCTCTGCAGCTTGATGCCTCTGTGGTGTGAGCTTATTGGAAGCTCCCAAAGTTCCGTATCAGGGGTACCGGGAACCAGCAGGTGTATGTGTGTGGGGTGCAGTGGGGATGGGGATGAGGTTAGGAAGCCCCTCAAGCTTGGAAAAGACCTTGATGCTGGGAAAGATTGAGGGAAGGAGGAGAAGGGGGGGTGACAGGATGAGATGGTTGAGATGGGAGAGACAGGCTGATTGTTTTTGAAAGAACAAGCTTGGGTCCCAGGTTTACTCTGGGCAGAAGCTTGGGCTTTTGTGGTGGTTGACAGCCCGTAAAACTCAGCAGTGAATTTGAGCTCCCAGACCCACTTGCGGTCAGGAGAAAGTCAGGTATGGTTATCAACTCCTTCCCCTTGGCTGGCAGACCCCCGCTCGCTCTCCTTTCACCATTCCTGCCCTTATTCTCACCACCAAACCATCAGGAAATCGTGGAGAAAATCTGTTCTCTAGAGCCAGGGAGAAGCATGGAGAGAGGCTGGCAGGGCTGGCTGACCAGATCAGTGCTTGTCAGGGGTGAACAGGCTGATGCCACAGGGAAGACAGAGCCAAGAAAAACTGTTTGTGGCTTCACACTTGGAGATTGTGTGTACGTGTGCATTTCTCTCTGGTAGATCCTGGAATGTGAGCGTATGGGAGAGTCGATTGTTTTCAGCCTCCAGAATGTGCTAGATAGCCATGGAGTTTGAGAGTGGGCCAGAGAGAGACTCACACCTCATGAGGTACATACCTCATTTTCACAGTGTTCCTTAAATCTTCCCATCTCTGTTCCTCTTCTTGGGAGACCCCAGAGCCTGGCATACATTGTGTAAATGGCAGATGTCAGCTGAATGAGTGCCTTCAGAAACTGAGTGGTTGTTTACTAAGCATTTACTATGCGATCTCCTCAGATCAAACCTATGAGAAAAGTGTAAGGTAAGTAGGTTCAGGAAGGTTAAGTAACTTGTCCAAGGGCTCACATCTAGGAGTGTGTGTGTGTGTGTGTGTGTGTGGTGGAGGGGGAGGGACACACAAGAGATTTGAAAGGCTCATGGCATCATTTTTTATCATTGTTCATTTTTGCAGCTTCATCATATCTATGATGTTCTGAATTTGCAGAAGCTGAGGGGACAGCGAGGCTCTGAATCTGCAGAAGCTGACTGTCCCTGAAAGCTGAAAGTGATGGAAACAAGGTTGGGGGCTTTCCATGTGGGTGCTTGGCATGGCACATTCCCTGTAAAAACAGAAGAACCTGAACTTCTGTGCATACAATAGGGAAGAAGACAAAAGAGCAGAGGGACAGGAAGACCCCAAGCTCTTTTGCAGACCATGTCCCTGAGATCCAGGAAAACAGAAAGGCACAGAAAAGAACCGAGTCAGGTCAACTGTTAAAAATTATTTAATAGAAAGTCCAATGTCAAAATGTAACAATAAACAAAAATACACATGTATAAATATGTATATATAATTAGACCTGTATACTTTCTCAGACCCTTTTCAAATGAAACAGAATCATCATCACATCTGTGTGGTCAAATCAAAAATAATATTCAAGCGACATGGACCCACTGGTGCTGTGGGGAATAATAGTACTGCTGAAGCACTTGGAGGGGTCAAAGAATGTCAGTCATGAGCGAGTTGGGGATATTGCCAAATGTCCTTTTCTGGAGACCCAGAGAGGGAAGATGAGCAACCCCACTGCTCTGTACAGTGTATCTGATCTTCTCTTAGCACCTACAGCCACTACTGTCTAGGAACAGCTCTCCTATTGGATGGGGTTTTGAACTCTCGAAGCTTCTGTGGTTTGAGAGCTTGCTTGCCCTATCTCCCAGACTAGAAGATCCTGGGTGGGAGGTGGGGGGGTTGCTTCAATACCTTCCTATTCTGCAGGCTGAGTGCCAGCACAGGGTTTGGGAAAGCATGCCATCAAGTGTGCTGATTTGCTCTTAAAATAGTGGTGTCCAAAGTGGCTGTGCACCTACGAGGGGGCACCCAAACCCTCAGGGGTTCAGATAGAGAATACGCAAACCTCTTGTCTATAATATTTTTTATCTTATTCTTTAAAAATTTCTATGCTGTGTACTTTAAAAAAATGTGCCTAATATATTAGTAGAGGAGTATATGAATATATACTGTAAATAAATTGATAAACATATGGGGGGTGCATCTCGCAAGGTTTTTGCTGATAGGCATGTGTGGCCCAAAGAGATGGGCACCCACTGCTGCACAGAATCCATGTGCACGTGGAGCCCTGGGGAGGCTGCCCTGCTGGGCACTCAAGCCCCTCTGAGAAGCTTTTGCAGGTGCTCAGAAAAGCAAAGCCTCAAGATTACCTCCCAGACCTGAATAAGAGCTGAGGCCTCCTGGTCCCGCTGCTCGATTTCCCTTAAATGTTAAGGCCTTATCCTCAAGAAAACACACATGCCCCTGGGAAGAGCACAGACACAGCCTTCGACCCTGGCAAGGAAGCCTTTTGATCTCTTCCCGGTGATGGAGAGGGAGCTGGACCAGGGCAGACAATGGGGAGAGGCTGCCCAAAGGCAGACCTGGCCAGATTCCATGACCACACCCCCTCTTGGCGACCTCCTAGGCCTTCACTTTAAAGCAGGTGTATTTGAGGCCACACGCTCTGTCAGTTTCCAGCATCGTGATGACCACAGGCTGAATTCTCATCAAAACGCCTAGGCGGCTGTGAAATTCGCGTGGGAACCACAAGACACAGAATTAGAAAATTCCTCTGCAAGGAGCCAGAGGAATATCTGGGAAAAAGAGTAGGTGTGTGAGCTACAGTCTTTGAGTCCAGAAGGCTGGTGAACGTGCCAGCCTGCAGCCAGGGCGGCAGCTGTGGGGTTTGTGCGAAGAAGGTGAGTCCTAAGCAGCCCTCGGGGCTCTTGGGGATCCCCGGGCAGAAGACCTGAGCCACTCAGCTGGGAAGACTGTTTTCAGCCCCCAAAGCCTTCAGCTTCTCCAGGAAATGATGCTACCTGCTGTGGCCTTTTCTTGAGTTTCTAGAAACCATGCACTCTCACAGCTAGGGTTTGGATGCATCTAATTCTTTTTCTTCTCCTTCTAACAATTTATCTGGGGGGAAAGGGGAAGAGAACCCCAATGCTCTGAGCTCCAAAGTTCTTTGGAAAGCCTAAAAGGCACCTGGAGTTGTCTGCACGAAGAGATCCTGCTGTCTCCGAGCCCCCGGGGGGCCTCCCCGCCCCCACGAGGCTCACGGCTGCTGTCCGGGCTGGCAGGTATTTCCCACGTGCACACAGTCCATCTGTGCTTTTGTGTTCTGTTTGAATTTCCCTTTCTTTGGCAGGACACAGGTGCACACCGCAGACAGAGCGGAGGCTCGGCCGCCAGGTGGGACCCAACCCAGGGAAAGGCTGTCCAAGGGAGGCTGCCTGTGGGTAGAATGAATGAAGGCCTCATACTCAGGGTGGGGAAATCCTTGGCGGCTTCCCACGTATTTATCTTTGGGTGTACCCTCATCCCGAGCTCTAGGCCAGCCAGTTCCCAGGAGGTATTTTTAGTCTGGGTGGCTCTACAGACAGGTCAGGGTGACCCAGAGCTGTCCCCTGTATGTCTCTAAATCCAGCCTGGGATAAAGCCCTTGACAGCAAACAGCTCTGGGGGAGACGACCAGGAGCTGGGGCACGGGTGGAGGAAACACGGGAATAAATTGTCTCAGGAAGCATCTGTGCCCTTCCATGGTGAGGACGGGACTCCTGGTCCCGACGGGGACCACACTTACCTCTCTGGTGGCCTCAGAAGTGGGCTTCAGAGAGCTGAGCACCACCCACAGCCCCCTTATGCCCCGGGGCGGGGTCCCTGGCTGCCTTGTCTGCATCTCTTCTTCTTCCTCAGCTCCCACTCCAGCTGCTTCTGTGCCTGCGGCCCTGGCCACCCACACTGGCCCTTCTTTCGCCTGTGTCCCATGCTGTCACCTCAGCCTGAAGGCCCTCTGTGTTGCTTTCCCTCAGGCCTCTGACACACTCGGGCTTTGAAGCCCCCTCTTTTGGGAGGCCCCCGGTTTACAAAGCTGGGTGACTGCCCCTGAGATGCTCCCTCAGACCCCGTAGGAATTTCCTGCAGCACAGCTTCCCACGCTGTCTTCCCCACTAACGGTGGGCTCCTCACGGGTGAGAGCTGGGTTTGAGTCATCCGTGTACTGCTGGCCGTTAGCTCAGTGCCTGGAGCTAATAACAAGATGCTCCAAATGATATGTTAAATAACTGAGTCCTAGACACTGGGGAGTGAGTGAGTGAAAGTCTCTCAGTCGTGTCCGACTCTTTGAGACTCCTCAGACTATACAGTCCATGGAATTCTCTAGGCCGGAATACTGGAGTGGGTACCCTTTCTCTTCTCCAGGGGATCTTCCCAACCCAGGGATCGAACCCAGGTCTCCCCCACTGCAGGAGGATTCTTTACCAGTTGAGCCACCAGGGAAGCCCACTGGGGAAGGCAATGCTAAAAATGCTACATCTGGACCAACCTGGATGAAGGGGCCCAACCCCACTCCCTAGGGCTATTGTGTCCCAGTAGAGCTGGTGAAATGCTGCAATTGGGGCCACTCTGGCTGAGTGGGAGAGTGTGAGAAATGCTGGGGGGTACACCTAGACCTGGCCTGTGTCCTGTATTGCCCAAAGTTGGAAAGACTGCTAACCAGAGTCCAGGTCGGGGAGCCCAGGTGAGTGAAAGATGCTAATGGCAGGCATCCAGACACAGAGGGGGCACGCAGCCAGATGACCAGCAGATTTCCATCCTCCTATTTGGGTCTCACTCAGACTTTGGAGAACGTGATCACTAGCTTTTCCTAGTTTGGTATTATTATAATTACACTCATGATTTCTTAGACATTGTCTTAGAGATTATACAAAGCCAAATGCAGCTCTTCTTGAAGTACTTAAATGATAAAGTATGTGTTTTTTCTCCATGTATCTTTCCGTGGTGTGTATATGAGTGTGTTAGGAAATTGATCCAAATTTAGAGTCCTAATAAAGCAGCTGCCTGATTCTGCTCCAGGAAAATCGATACAAAAATTCAAAAATGAATTTGCATCTTGCTCTGAATGGAAAAGCTGGCTTGCAATCCACCTCGAAACTTCCCTTGCTCATTTGACTGTCAAGGGAGAAGAGTCTCTGAAGATCTGGACTGAAAAGGCAGAAACCAGGGGCTGTTCAATCACTTTTGGGTCCAAGCCCAGTGGTCTCCAACATTCTAGAGCTATTTTCCAACCCGAGGGACCCTAAGGCAGTTTTGGCCAAGTTCAAATTTGTGGCGTTCATTTTTACTGCCTCTAAGTCTTCCTCAATCAGATGCAAAGCCTTGGGCTAAAAATAACCCCTGGAAAGGAAAGAAGGGAGCATTCAGAGAAGAGAGGGAAGACAGTATTAGAATAGGGCCTTTGGTTTAGGGGTGAATCTTGCTAAATTAAAGCAATTTTTCTCTGGCTTCCAAGAGATAAGAGTCAGTTCCGACACCATCTTAAAGGATTTTGACAGCTACCATGTTAGAAAGAGGCAGGAAACTTGGGGACAGTTCTCATGAGAAAACTGGACATAGCACCCCCTTGACACAAGGAAACTCTTGATTCTTTCAGGCTAAGAAAGTGAGGGTGGAGGCAGGTCCCCTCTAGGCAGCACCTTTAACAGTTGCTATGGAGACATGAATCATCTTCTTCAGAGGTTGTTGTGCCTTAGAAGCAAGGAGAGGAACTCTGGGGAATTCTCAGACTCTTCTGACCTTCGAACAAATTATTTAAACGCCTACCCAAGTCACTACATGACCATCTAAAACATTTAAGGTCTTGAAAGAGATTTGCATCTAGTTTCAATGCTTACAGTAGCCTGGGAATCACAGAGCTCCCAGTCCAAAGATCAAAAAGAGACGTCAAACCCTCGCCCACAAGAAAGAATTTCAAGTTAATGGCCTAGGCATTGCCCTTCCTCCACCCTTGGAGATCAGGTTCTCTTAAACTTCTCAGAAGGTTAAGGCTTTTCACTTTCTTCAAAGGATGCATTCTGGGATGAAACAAGACTTGGGACCCAGGAAAGAAATGAGAGCACTCAAAAGCCTGTTCTGGCCACGTTGGATGCCTAACTGTGGACAGCAGCCTTCTTTTCCAGATGCTGAAAATATTCCAAGGAGAGAGAGATGTGTCTAAAACCCCAAAGCCTTTTCCTTCCAGGCACTAACACCCTGCTATCCTCTCCTGGTTTGTGTGTCGCTCATCAGATATGGGAAGGCCAAGAAAACACTCCCCATGGGGAAACCATGCTGGTGATGAGCCCAGGAGAGACTCTGGAAGAGGGAGATGCCCCCAAAGGGTTGTTTTCACAGTGTTACGTTGCAAAGGGCATAATAATAATAAAATTTTTTGAAAAGCACTTGAATGACATCTTTCCTTCTTTCAACATGGGCATTTATGTTGGATAGATGCATTCTACACTTAAGATACACTACTCAGAACATGGGGGTAACTGATTCACTTCCCAGGATTATTGTGACAAGACAGTTATAAAAACGCCTAGCACAGTATCTGGCACAGAGTGAGTTTAAATAATAAATGTTAGTTCCTTTTCCTCTTTCCCTAAGATTAGATTAGATCCCAGGTAAGGTACAAGAGTCTCCTGAAAAGCATGGCATAACTAGTGAGCCCATCCTAAGGTCTCTCACAAAAGTAAATCTATTTACCTACAAACCTCATATTCTTCCATGGCATTTGACTCTCTTCCAGAGACATACAAAAAAGTGACTGAAGTCAAGGGCATTTTCCCCCCTTGGCAAAACATGTCCATTCATTGGCAAAGGCAATTTGTACACCTCATCCATGAGATTCCAAAGGTCGATGGCAGGGACTTGGGCTGTGTGGAAGCTGACTGCCTCACCCGGCTTCACACAAGCACCTGGGGTGGAGAGCGGGGCAGGGAGGGGTGTTCAGTAATCCACCTGTGTCACTGAGAAGCCACCTTCCAGCTTCGAGCCACCTTTTCATTATGCCTTTAAATGTATCTCCCCTCTCCCTGACCAGGCCTTATTCTTCTACTAGGATTTTAAGCAACTTAGTAAAAAGTTTAATTTCTGAGAGGTACAAAGAAATAAAGCTCTGAGCACATCTTCCAGGGGAAAGCAGATTTTATGTAAAATTATACAGTGTAATCTGATACTTTTTTTTTTTAATGATGGAGTTGGGAGGAGGAAGGAGAGAGTCAATTGTTTTGCCTTTCATAAAAAATTTATGAGTCCCAGAGTCCAAGATTTAGAGTCAGTATTTTCCTAGATTAAGAATTTGATAATTTTTCTTCCCATCAAACTGACATATTTAACTGAGTTTCTTTTCTAAAACCAGTAGACATGGAAATGCTCTTTTAAATTCTTGCCGATGTCTAAGCAGGCCTTGCCATCAATATGCCAAGGGGCCTCACAGGCTACTGAGGTAAACTGCATAAGAGGTATAATTTCTGCTCTTAGCAGGCTTAGGGGAGGGGCTGGCCCTAAGAGAGAAGTCTCAGTGAAATTGGGACAAAGTTGTAACTCAAACTAGGACCGAAAGGGGGCGCCATCATCCCTGGGCCTGCTCCTGTTGTAGCCCTGGAACCTGGGGGAGGCCCCGACACGGAGGTGGAGGAGGCTGGCACCGCACAGAGGACTAAAGAACGGAGGTTCCTCCTTAGTCTGGGCATCAGAGCCCGACCTCAGACCCTGGGCACTGCAGACGCCTAGACAGAGACCTGTCTCCCAGGAGGCCGGGGGGTGGCTGCTGCTGTGTCTGAGGGCTGACCTAGTTTTCTGTCCCCAGACTTTGTACCTTCTTTGTCCCTAAATAGACCAGAACACCGCCCTGAGCTCCAGCCCGGGGCTCGGAGGCATCACTGAGGTTAAAAAACCTCTTTTTAAGCTTCTCAGACAGTAACTAACACGCATTCAATTATGACAGCAGTACTCCGTGATCCCAAATCTCCGCCAACCAAAAGAAAGATACACACAGACTGCTGAACTTGTACAATTCGACAACTCAGAGCACACAAGGTGTGAGTAATCCCGCAGTAAATCTTGCCGACAGTCCGCCCTGCCCGCTGGCCGCTCATCAGCTGGATCCTGCATCGCACCCGGCCCATGGCCATTCCCTCGACCTGCTCTGTCCTAAATGCTCCTGGGTCCATCTCTCATCCTTTTTCTACCTCCCTCCGCCAGCCCCTTTCCCTCCCTCCCTCCTTCCATCTCCCTGAGGCCTCAGAGATAACAGCCAGCAGAAGCACTAGCTTCCAGATTATTTTTTCATTGTATCTGAGACAGTGTGCTTAACGTTCACATACACAGGGCAGGGGGGAGAAAGGCAACAGGTTTTTGCGTTAGACCTTTTCAGAAGGCATAAAAAAATCAAATACAAACACAAATCACTTGACAATTTTATGATTAAAGCCGACAAATGGAAAACAGACAGTTTTGAGTGTTGCTAACATAATCAAGCATTTCATGCTAACCGGCTCGGCCGCCCCGTTTCTCAGATCTAAGTGTACCACGTGTGTCTGCAGGTGAAATGACTTTTGCACATCAGCGAGGTAGCCAGTGTTAAACCCGGAGGACAGAACCCAGGTGAACAGCCACTGGTTCACGGAAACGACACTTGAAACCCTCAAAAATCAGATTCCAAGGGACACGTGGTTCTGTGTATGTGTGTATCGTGTCAAAATGTTAAACGTGACCCTAAGAAAAACAACGTGAGCATGTTTTATCTCGGTTGAAGGTGGTGGTTTTCTGGGAAGACACTATCTGAGACACCCCATGGAAGGCGTTCTGTGTCTGCTTCGCTCTTGCTTGATAAGAGCAAGGGATCTCGGGAAAAGGTCATTCTCGGAACAGTGACCAAGTCTCCGGTGCACAAGTTTGAGGTGGGGCTCAGCAGTTCGTTTACAGTTGAGGAAAACTATTTTAGTCACTTGGCCAAAAAAACCATACAAAGGGAGGGGATGTAAAACCCTAGGCGACTTGAACTCTCTCTGCATTTTTTTCTGCTTGAAGCAGGATAAAAAGCCTGAAATTTTGGCTGCGTCTCTGTTTATGTAACAACCACAGCTGCTCCCCAAAATAGCTGCCGCTGCCGGCTGAAAGAAGGAAGGGCTTTTGTTGCTAACGTTTGAGTCCGTTTTCTCTAGGGCCTGACTGAGTTTCCTTCCCCTTATGTTTGGTGTGTGCTGCTGGGTCCAAAAGGAGATAAGGAACTTCTCCCTGGACACATTAGTGGTGCCATCAGCTATACGGATGGATTTTCAAGTCAAGGCTCATCTTCGCAGCGAGACCACACTAAGCTTCCTAGTCTATTCAGTGGCAGGTAACCTCTTGACCGCCCAGAACGTATTAACTACCCACCTTCGGAGGGCAGTAGAGTGGCTGATAGTGAGGCCCTTTGTGTTCATAACCCCACAGAGAGAAACATACAGTGCTTTTTGTGTGTTGTATTTGTGTGTGTGTGTCTGTGTGTGTGGAACAAATCCAAACCTGGATTGCTGGCGTGGCAATGAACAGGGTGCCCTCCCCCAAAAGTAACAAAGAGAACTCTCGTCAAAGCTATCGGACGTGTTAAAAAAATACAAAAGTTATTTTCTCCTTTTGATTGCTACTTACTTGTGACAACATGTGTTAAAAATATTACTTCTGTCTTTGAGAAGAGATCATTCTCTTCATAGAATATGGAAAAATAAACTCTACCAAACCCACAGTTCACGTTCCCCACTACGGCCCGGGGCTTTGGCTTTCGCATCTCTGGAAATCATCACCAGTGTCAATGGAATACTACATGTTCCAGGCGGCAAACGCTTTTCACTGCACCATCCGGTGCTGCCAACAAGACAATGGAAGTGGCAAGGCTCACGTGACATCTTGAAGGGAGAGGATTAGGAAGTAGGGTGGTTTATTTGCTGACAAAGTGAAAGGGAACGGGGTGGTTTCAGGCCCTCCTAACGAGCTGTGGGGTGTCCCCCTCATCACCTCTGACCACTGCCAGCACTGCACTTGCGTGGTGGGTTGTACATGGGATGGTAGGGAGCCATTAAGGTGCCATTGCTAGGAGGACTCAGCTTCCGCACCCAGGATCATCATAAAACACTGAGCTGGATGAATGGGAGAAGACAAGGATACATAAAAACAGTAAAATGTTTATTTTCTTAGAAAAAAAAGTGGGCAAGAGGGATTCAAAATGATTGTGATCACACTTCCGTCTGCATCTGAGCAAAACTGATGTTGCAAGCTTGATCTTTGATTAAGAGACCCAGGAAATGAAACCACCTGCTGCTCGCTCCTGTGTCACTTCCAGGAGTCATGTCACGACATGCTTTGAATTGATAATAGCATCTCTACTTCTTCTTAGCAGAGAAACTAGGCTTGCCATAGCAACCATCCCATCTCCAAAGCACAACACTGCCAGTGAGAAGCAAGGCTCTGGACTGCTGGGGGAGGCAGGGAGGAGGGAGGGGGAAGGAGGCGCTTGTCTTAGAAGCGGAACCAGTCTAGAACAGAAGTTGGATATCTGAGTTCACCACTACCTCGTCTTTTAGAAAATAGGTTGGAGAGCATCTGTAAAACCAACAGTATCTTTAAGGTGAAATTGCAGAATTTTGCTGCAGACCTGGACACTGAGAGAAGTGAAAAGTTGCAACAAGTTTTAACTAGCAGCAACAAAGAAAGTTCGATAACAGTTTTTGTTTGTTTTTAGCAATATTCCTTTGCAAGTTCATTAAGAAACACTGTAATTTAATGGGGCATACGATATGGAACGATCTTCTTTTGCTATAGTGCTGTTCGCTGAAGAGAACCAACCTTTGCAAAGATTTCAACTGGGGTGTAACCTATTTACACAGTAGTAGCTCCCGGTTTGACTGGTAGGATTGGTGCTATGTGATGTCTTCTTCTTCCGAACAATAATCTCGACCCTTGAGAGGAAAAGAAAAGAATAAGATGTGAATGAGAAATTCAAAGCAGAGCTTGAGATGGTTACCTGCAGTCCATCTTCTCAGTTTCTGTCTCCCTGCAATGAAACCCAGGCTCCATCAGTGACTGCTGGGCACCAGGTATGTAAGTCATAAATACACATTGACCAACTTGTAAACTGTATATACATCGCCGCTTTGAAGTTTTACCAAGCTTCTAATAAGCTTTTGTTTTGTATTGGTAGGGCTTTCCTGATAGCTCAGTTGGTAAAGAATCCACCTGCAATGCAGGAGACCCTGGTTTGATTCCTGAGTTGGGAAGATCCCTTGGAGAAGGGATAGGATACCCACTCCAGTATTCTTGGGCTTCTGTTGTGGCTCAGCTGGTTAAGAATCTGCCTGCAATGTGGGAGACCTGGGTTGGATCCCTGGGTTGGGAAGATCCCCTGGAGAAGGGATAGGATACCCACTCCAGTATTCTGGCCTGGAGGATTCTGTGGCCTGTATAGTCCATGAGGTTGCAAAGAGTTGGATATGACTGAGCTACTTTCACTTTCATTCACTTCACTTTGTATTGGTAAGGATTTATATTATTCTAGGCACAGACAAGACTCAGCCTTTCACCACATAATCACCAAATGGATGATCCATTCAGGAGACCATTTTGTCACGAAGAGGAGAAAACAAAGTGAACCGTGAACAAGACCCTTTCTCCAAAGGCCAGGCTGCTAGCATTCCACAGCTGCATCTCCAAGCCCAGAACTTATACAAAACAGGTTACTTGGAGGCTTAAGAACGACATCCAGTTGTTACTTTTGAACATATATCGTCCTCTCTCCAGCAGGGTATATACTCTATGAAGGCACAGTTAGGTCCAGGATTTAAGTTCCACATGTCCCGTCACTGACTGTCTTGGTCAAAGCACACAGTGTTGTGATCTGTAATCCCTCACAGAGCATGGGAACAAGTCTCTGCCCTGCCTGTCTCACAGTGTCACAGATAAGGGTTTTGAATAAAGTCACGTATCCATACTATTTATATCTTTGACCACTTCCTTTCTTTCTTTATTTTTAAGAAAAAAAAAAAAGAGGAATGTATTGGAAAGATACAAGGGTATCCCGAAGAACAAGAGGCTCAGTAACCAAGGTTGGGAAGGATACATGTAGGATGACGCGGACCTTGGCTCCTGAGAGAGGCTATTAATGTGACCGAGTTCCAGTTACTTTCAGTCTGTGTCTCTGTTTGTTGTTTCTGATTTCCTGGAGTGACAATCATACTGACTCAACAGGACTTAGCCCTTGACCCCTGGATTACAGAGGTGTGAACAGTGAACATCACACGATGCTCAGGTTTCGTGAGTACATGTTGGGTACCGTGTTTGGCACTTTCCAAGTAGTACTGTGGTGGCTTATTCTGCCACCACAGCCCTAGGTGTCATGCACGGTCCCATCTCCCATTTCTCAGATGAGAAAAGCAAAGCCCAGAGAGTGCCAGAAGTTTTCTAAAGTCATAAAGCTTTTACACAACATCCAGTCTTTGGCAGGTCATGCACACATCTTTAACTTTCTTATAGGTGGTATTTGGGGTTTGGTCTCTGCAAACATCCTGTGCTAACATCTTAGGGTTTTGTATAAGTGACCATAGGCCACGTCTTCTTTTCAACAGAAGTGGGAGCCATGTCCCGACTGTCTGAAGTGCTTCTCATCCAAGCCTCCCCATGACCTAGACCTAGAGAAACACGTGGGGGTGGGGCTTGACCATGGCTAGGGGCAGGGGCAAAAACAACTGGCTTAGCGGCAGTGCGGAGAGATGGAGCTCTTTAATGAAATTAAATTCTTATTATTATTTTGGCTGTACTGTGCGGTATGTATGATCTTAGTTCCCTAACTAAGGATTGAACCCACGCCCCCTGCATTGGGAACTCAGAATCTTAACCACTGGACCACCAGGGAAGTCCCAACCTCTTCCTTTTTAAATACACACTACGTTTTTCAGTTTGTGGGGGAAACAAGTTCCTTTAAAAATGAAACTTTCTAAATACCTACAAAAAATAAAATTTTTATTTCTAAATAAGTCTAAATAAATAGGCTTATTCCTAAACATATCTAAAACATAAAGAAAATAATAAGTTTACATACAACTATTTCTCAAATGCATGGCTTGTTTCTTTGTCACAACATCTGTTTGGGAAGTAGCTCACATTCTCTTAATAGTTCAGCATCACCATAGTGCACGGCTGTACCACTTGGCTGGGTGGTCATCCTGGCTTTGTGACATTAACTCTGAGTACGTTATCTCCCTGCGTCTCACTTTCCTCATTTGTAAAACAAAGATAACAACAGTACCAACTTCACCTGGCTGCTAAAGATTAAGTGAGTTAATAGAGTGATTCAGTCCTGCTGGCACATAACTTTATACATGTTGTATGTGTCACACACAAATACATGTGTGTTA
>NW_011494894.1:6334689-6335224 GCF_000754665.1 Bison bison bison
TGTGTTAGATAAGGAAAATGTTGCCACATGATGAAGTCTTCAGGGCCTGTGAAAGCATGAGGGTAGCCTGTCCCCATGCTAACTGGCCCCAGATGGCTTGTTCTCGTTGGATGATTCACCAATGAGCAGACTTTTGGCTTCTTCTATCACACTACTGATTCTCACCCTTGCTCCTGGCAGAGGTTTTGAACCTGGTGCCATCTCTAGGCTTGTTCTACTTGCTGTATGAAAATGTCTCCTGGGCAGGGTGACCAATCCTGACAAAAGTGTGCACTCAGCAGTCTTCTTCCCGACCCCTCCCTGGTGACACTGCCCCAGCAGATGCCAGCTGCTGTTGGCCTCGACCACCCTGGAGACACTCCCTGAGCCGCACAATGGGGAGCTAGGGAGTCCTCATGGACCCGGAGCATGGGGGGTTTATTCTCCATTGTGGGAAATGGGACACACCCACATCTATCAGAAACAACTCACCGGGCTCAGAGAGCAGACCTGTGGGTGGGTGCTGGGTGGGTGGAGGGGAAATGTGGACTCGCGG
>NW_011494894.1:6335324-6372963 GCF_000754665.1 Bison bison bison
CCATGGAGGTTTTATTAGGGAAGGAAAGATGACTCTCCCCATGTGTATGTGGACACATACACTGTTATATGACACTGGGCACATCACTAGGCCTTGACACCCTAGGGATAATCATGGTCTCTGTCTCACTGTGTTGTGATCAGGATCAAATGGGAAAAATATAGTATCTAGCGGGTGGTCAATAACTATCAGCTGCTTCTGTTATTACTACTGTTGCTGCTGAATCCCGTGTTTGTTCAGGCCATGGCAGGAGATTAGGGACCACCTTTCCTGTGGCTGATGGGGGGCGTGAACCGTCATCACAAATGGTAATCTGCCAGGTGTCGGGGAACCCCTCCCCCCACCTCAGCCTTGCACCCCAGATGGGCCAGAGCTCCATGTGCTCCAATAAAGCTTCTATGACAGACACCTAGGTCTGTTCCCTTCTTACAAAGCCTCAATCAGAGCAAAGGTCCAGCTGGCCAATGTGGGGTTCAGAGGACACCTCATCCACAAGGAAGGACTTGGATGCAATGATAGATAGACAGACAGACAGACAGACACTCACATGAACTAGGGTACTCAATGATAAAGCAGTCTCCAACTCTGTAAATGAGTTACAGGATTATGCAGAGGGAGTGTTTCAGACCCTCCAAGATTACTGTTACCATAAGAAAGTGCCCGCTTTTAAGGGGTAGGGGGAAAAAAGGATTATTATGAGATTACATGAAATCATGTATGTGAAATTCTGAAAATTGTAAAGCACTTTAGAATTTAAAAAATCTATCATTGTATACAAAAAAGAACGTGCCCACTTTTTAAGGGACAAATCTCTGTAAACCCTGTGTCAACCCCAAGCAGCAACTTTCATTTTCCTAGCATTTGCTCCTCTGAAATTATTATTATGACTATGAGAAGGAGAAAGAAAATTGCATCAGCTGCTTTGAAGACACTATTTCATTGGTGATTCACACCAACCCTGCAAAGTAGGTAGGAGTCCTGTGCGCTGCTACTTGTGGGAAAATCTCAGCGAAGCCCAGAACACAGGGCTAATCCTTGCCTCTTTTGTTAATGACTGTAGTGAGTGGATGACTAAATTCAAATCAGTTTTATTTTTGTTATTTTCACCTGTCAGCAGTTCTGAGAACCAATTATTTTATGAATAGAAAACTTGGAAATCAAAAACATGGAGAGTAAGCACTCCCATATGGCCAAGTGTCATTTTAAGGGGAGCCTGAGAAAACTTACGGAGGCAGCCCCATCTCGGCATCACGCGGGACCCCACCTGCACACCGGCTCTACCGGGCAAGAGAGGAGCTTGTTACTGTAGCGTGACTTCATGTCTCACTTAAAGTTTAAAGAACTGTGCTAAAAAGAGAACCTTAAAACCTTCAGCTGTTGAAGACAGGAAGCAGGAGTGAGCTGGGTGTGGGACTACACAGCAGTTCTCTCAGCCCAAAGCATGGCCTTTCCCCTAAAAGGGATGGCAAAATGGAGGTCTTTGTAGAGATGCTTTATGCAGCCAGAATTAGGGGCTGGTAGACACAGTTCTGCCCTTGTGCAAAGGATACACTGAAAGCTACAGACAGCCAGGTCCCCACGAGGCCCCCACAGCGTGAAGAATGGACACTCACGATGATGCTGACAAGGAGGGGTTGTTTGAAAAAGCAGAGGGGCATGTGGTGCAGATTCAAAAAATCTTAAGGAGATTTTGCCTACCATGGCTCAGATGGTAAAGAATCTGCCTTAAGTGTGGGAGACCCAGGTTCGATCCCTGGATCGGGAGGATCCTGTGCAGAAGGTAATGGCTACCCACTCCAGTATTCTTGCCTGCAGAATTCCATGGACAGAGGAGCCTGGTGGGCTACAGTCCACAGGTTGCAAAGAGTCAGACACGACTGAGCAACTAACACTTTCCCTGACCACACTCTTACTCTGTGTAGTTTCCATGTCCTCTTCAATTGTCTGCATGATTTTCTTAGAAACCGGAAGTTTATGTCAACTCCTACATTTCTGAGGTTCTAGGATAAGGATTTTCTACTTGTTGAAAGGTCTAGGCTTACAATTAGCAATATTACAGTGTAGTGAAGGAAAGGGCATGCTCATGATGTTGTATTCTGCTAGTTTAAAGAGGACCAGCTCAGAGACCGACTTCAAATAAAGGAATTATTCCTCCTAAATGCCTACTGTACTTTTTCTCCTCAAGTTAAGTAGGCAAATAGGCTAGGGCTGGCTGTCAAGTTTCCGGTGTGAGTTTATCCCAAAAGTCTCTAGTATTTCTCTATAGACGTGCGCATTTGGCCTAATCCGTACACACTGAGCATGTAACAGACAGCTGTGAACTGAGCACTTCCCCAGTGGGGCAGTCTGGACCGAGATAAAAGTTCCCAAGAGGAAGCAGTGAGCTCGTTTTCCCATATGTAAAAGGGGACAGGAGGACCTAGCTTGCAGTGCTGTTGTGAGACTTAGCAGTCATTACACATGGCACCCCACTCCAGTACTCTTGCCTGGAAAATCCCATGGACGGAGGAGCCTGGTAGGCTGCAGTCCATGGGGTCACTAAGAGTTGGACACGACTGAGCGGCTTCACTTTGACTTTTCACTTTCATGCATTGGAGAAGGAAATGGCAACCCACTCCAGTGTTCTTGCCTGGAGAATCCCAGGGATGGGGGAGCCTGGTGGGCTGCTGTCTATGGGGTCGCACAGAGTTGGACACAACTGAAGCGACTTAGCAGCAGCAGCAGCACACATAGGTGATCAGCAAAGCTTGGCACATGGGAATTAATAAATTATAGCTCTTATGATGATACTGAAAAATGAGATCAGCAGATCCAACTGTTAGTAAACTGACTATGTGAGAAATTGGGCTCACCGCTGGATCGCTTCTCTGCATTCAGGGCCTCACACAAGTGGGGCCTCAGGGCCTGGATGCTATTCCTTCCTTCTCCTTTCTGGCTGACTCCTCCTGCCCTCAGACCTCACCCCATCTGTTACTTTGCTTTGTTTAGTGAAAGTTGCTCATTCATGTCCGACTCTTTGCAACCCCATGGACTATACAGTCCATGGAATTCTCCAGGCCAGAATACTGGAGTGGGTAGCCTTTCCCTTCTCCAGGGGATCTTTCCAACCCAGGGATCAAACCCAGGTCTCCCACACTGCAGGCAGATTCTTTACCAGCTGAGCCACAAGGGAAGCCCAAGAATGGAGTGGGTAGCCTATCCCTTCTCCAGTGGATCTTCCTGACCTGGGAATTGAATCGGCGTCTCCTGCATTGCAGGCAGATTCTTTACCAACTGAGCTATCAGGGAAGCCCCTGCTTTGTTTAGACCTCTGCTCAAATGTCACCTCATTGTCTTCACTGAGCTTGTAACATAAAACAGCTCTCCTTACTCTGCTTCATTTTTACTTGTATTACCTATCTTTACCTGACATTATGAATATATGAATTTGTTTCTTTTCTGACTGTCTTCCCCTTGAATAGAAGTATCCAGTGGCAGAAACTGTTTTCTGCACTGCTGCATCCCCAGGGCTTAGACGAGCACCAGTGACATATTAGATGCTCAATAAATATTTGTTGAATAAATGAAAGCAGGAACAGTATCTAGAGAGATCTGAGATTCTGGAGTTGGAAGAGGACCTGGAGGTCTTCCTCTCTGACCTCGCACCTAACATGGAACAGACCTCCAATGACCACATTATGGGCAGGGAGCCTCCTCTTTTTCACTGGAATATGTCAGATACTTTCCCAAGCTGCCCATTAAAGTGTTTGAGAGCTGAGCCCAAATGCTGCCTCCCTGTAATTCCCACAGAATGGTGGACTTGGGGCCTTAGCAACCGGAGGCTGGGTCCTCCCAGACTGATAGCATCCCCTGGTCCGTTACCTGCGAATAACAAGGTTTCCTCCCAGGTCTCCCTCTCTTGCATATGTGTCAGTTTTCTCATTCTTAGTGCACCCATCAAAAAAATCACTGGCACAGAATCAGATATCCTAGTAATACAGCCTAAAATAGGTAAGCATTAAGTATTTGACAAAGGAGGTCACCAGAAGTGACAGATTCCAAGAAAAACAATGTTAATTCTTAACAAGACAAAACAGAAGATAAAACTGAACTGCTGTCAGAGCTCTTGAGAGGGAAATAGCTCTCAGTCTCAAAGGCACGGACAAAGATCACAAAGAAAAATAAAAAGATGGACATATTTGATCATGTAAAAATGAACCTTTGCATATATCAAAAAAAAAAGAATAAAATAAAAAGGCAAACCTCAGTGGGGAAAATACCAGCAGCATACAATATGTAAATGACAAGTTATATGAGAAGCTCATACCAATAAAAAATTAACTTAAGAGGATCTCAGTAAGAGGGAAGGGCACAAAGTGGAAACAGAACAAATAAAGTCCGTAAACACACAAATAAAAAAATGGTCTGTTTCTGTCATCAAAAAATACAAAGGAAAACAATTAGATACTATTTAAAAATTCTTGAGAGCACACAATGAAATGCAACTCTACAGTCTCGTAAAATGGTATGGCTGCTTTGGAAAGTAGTTTGTAATATGTATTATGAGTCATAAAGTTGTTCACACCCTTATTACAGCAATCATTGCTACTGTTAATTAATAGCAATGATAAAACCTAAATACATTTAAAAAATATATATACAGATTGGTTCTCTGGGGCTGGAGGTAGGAAAGGGGACTGGCTGTAAGCAGGCAGGAGGGATCTTGCTGATGTGATGGAAATGTTCTAAAACTGAGTTGTACTGATGGTCACACAGTTTGGTAAATTTACTAAAACCCAAAGGGCTTCCCTGGCGGCTCAGACAGTAAAGAGTCTGCCTGCAGTTTGGGAGACCTGGGTTCGATCCCTCGGTTGGGAAGGTCCCCTGGAGGAGGGAATGGCAACCCACTCCAGTATTCTTGTGTGGAGAATCCCCAAGGACAGAGAAGCCTGATGGGCTACAGTCCATGTGGTCGCAGAGTCCGACACGACTGAGCAACTAAGCACAGCACAGCAAGAGAAGGCTGAGAAGGAGGGAGTATGAGAGCGAAGCCCCCGCCTTCACTTAGCTACTGAGTCTTATGATCATGTTCCAACATCATCAAGTAAGAGCTCTAGGGAGACTTGGTCTTTTCCCCTCTCGGTGGTCCTTCCATCCCACCACCACGCCTTATAGTAATTGTAGCCCAAATGTTTGTTTCCCTTACTACAGGGTGCAGAACAGAGCACGTCTCTTATTCATCTTTGTTTTTTATCTTGCTGATAAAGTAAAAGAGTTCACTGGGAAGGGGCACCCGGGGAGAGCAGCAGAGTAAGGGAACCGAGGAGAACTGCACTCTCATCTTTGTCTTTTTGAACAGTTAATGGAATCCTTGTGCAGTTCAGAGAAGTTTGCTTTAACAAGGCTTATTTTTATATGGAAGCACACTTCCCTGGAAGCTCCTGTGGTAAAGAATCCACCTGCAGAGCAGGAGACCCTGGTTTAATTCTTCGGTAGGGAAGATCCTCTGGAGGAGGGCATGGCAACCCACTCCAGTATTCTTGCCTGGAGAATCCCATGGACAGGGGAGCCTGGCGGGCTACAGTCCATGGAGAATTCCATGGAGAGAGGAGCCTGGCAGGCTACAGTCCATGGGGTCGCAAAGAGTTGGACATGATTGTAGCAATTGGGCATAGCACAGCACGTGCGTTGTTAAGCTCATCATAAAGCAGGCTACCTGACAAATGAAGAATTCCTCCTCCTCTCCCCATACCCCTCTGAAGGACACTGGGAACCTCCGTAGGTTTCTGGCCTGTGCATTATGTTAACTCTCTTACCTCCTGCCTGCTTCCTTTACGTGATTCATCTTCCTCCTCTCTCTTCCTAATCGTGGGCTTACTGAGTTTCTGTTCCTTGATTCAGTCATCCTTCTTTGGAAGCCTTTTACCCTGCACTGGGGGATGGTCTGGCTTTCTGGGCACTAAAGAACGTCTTGATTAATGAAACACGATTGCCCCAGCTGTATCGCGGTGCAGAATTTAATGGGCCATCCTGATTCTCTGTCCATCAAATACCTTTTCCCACAGAAATTTTCCCATGTATCACCATCTAGCAGCAACTTTGAATCTAAGTTTCTGTGGGAATCTTGACATTTAAGCTCCATCCTTGAACCAAGAATACAGGGCCATGAAAGCTGCATTCCACACCTTGAACATGTGTGAACTACCACCCAGAATCCAGAACAAAGATGATGCGGAGGAGACAGGAAAAGAGTGGAACAGTGAAACGCAGGACACCCCCAGGGGCTGCTGTTCACTCCTCCTCCTGTAGGGCTGTGGGCCAGGAGCAGATGCCCCCCAATCCCCCACCTCTTCCTTGGGGCTGCAAGTGTCAGAGCCTCTTCAACCAGGGAGTGTTTCAGCAGCATTTTCGTTTACAGCCCAACAGCAATTTATAACAAGTTTTGAGGTAATGCTGAAGAAAAGCAGACATAATTAGCTGCGCTGTTCAAGTCTCCTCCCCCGGCTTATTTCATTAATGCCTCAATCGAGGCATTAATGGCCATGCCTGTTTGTAATGAGCTTTATTCTAATTAGACTTGCGCGTTATTATTTCAGTTGGAAAAAGATCTCGTTAGTAATGAATGGGAGGAGTATGACAGCCTCTGACTGCTTCTTTGACCATATATAGGAATGATTACCATGATAATAAGCACAGTGACAAGAATCCTAGTAGACTGACCTTTTCATTTTCAAGAGAGAATGTATTAACTAAACAGCTTAAAAAACCCCCATGAAGTATTTATTGGGCTTCCCAAGAGGCTCATTGGTAAAGAATCCACCTGCCAATGCAGAAGACTCAGGAGACTCAGGTTTCATCCCTGGGTCAGGAAGATCCCCTGAAATGGCAACCCACTCCAGTATTCCTGTCTGGGAAATCCAGCCAGGTGAGTTACAGTCCACAGAGTCACAAAGAGTTGGACATGACTGAGCGACTGAGCAAGCACACATGAAGTGTTTCTTAAACCCAGATCTTCATTCTACTGGCAAAAAGGAGGATATTTTAGAAGCTGTAAGGGAGCTATTTCTCAAGTTTTGTTAGATGTTGGCACTCAGGTGACTTCAATGATTTTCTTTTCCCCATGAGGAGGTGAGCAAGACTGAGGACAGAGCAAAGCAAGGATACAGGACTCGGGATGCCATGTCCCCGGGCCATGTCTTAAGCCAGGGACTGGAGACTTTCTCTGTGAAGGGCCAAACAGTAAATATTCTAGGCTTTGCATTCCAAAGGGTCTCTGATGCAACTTATAAGCATGAAGGCAGCCAAAAATGCAAAAGATAAAAGTAAAAGAAACAGCATGGTTGTGTTCCAATAAAACTTTATTTGTAGACACTGAAGTTGGAACTTCACATAATGTTTCACATATCAGAAAATATTATTCTGCATTTTGTTCCCCTCAACCATTTAAACACATAAAAGCTATGCTTGTCTCGTGGGCTAGATTTGGCCCATAGGCTCTATTCTGCCCACTCTTGTCACAGAAAATACAATTATCATCAGTGGGTTCAGAGGCCCTCTTCCTAAGAGCTCAAACAGCAGATACGATTTTCATTTTAAGAAAGATTTCTCTCCAGATGGGACCAGACTTCTCCAAAAGGCCATTTTATAAAATTGTTCTTATTTTATAAGAAAACCATCAATCAAAATTGAAATTAAATTAAAAAATTTTCTTGGAAACCTGTCTTCCTAATAAATCAGAAGGCTTTCAAAGTTTCACTTAAATCTCTGACCATATGTGTACCATTTTTATATAGTTTCAGTCCTATGATAGACATAATTAAAATTTTTTTTCACTTAATATTATAACAATTTCCCCGGTTATACCTGATTCCTCACAATGATAAAATGAAACACTATAAAAATATGTGGTATTTTTGCAGAAGATTTCCAGGTCACTTGATGGATTTAATTCAAAGAGATGTCTTCAATTAGTCTATTCTCAGTATTCTTGCCTACAGAATCCCAGGGACGGGAGCCTGGTGGGCTGCCGTCTAAGGGGTCACACAGAATTGGACACGACTGACGTGACTTAGCAGCAGCAGCAGCATGTATTAAGAGTTAAGATTTCAATACCACGCCCTCGCCCCTCACCAGGGGAATGCACTTGGTGGACTGGAGACTCGTGGGTTCCCCCTAGGATTCACTTCCTGTAGGACACGAAGCCTCATACGTCTCCTTTAAGACTCACTTCCTTCAGGACAATGGCTTTAGCAAGTCTGGGATTTCAACCCATATGCCTTAAATTTTTTTAATTTTGATTTATTTATTTGACTGTACCAGGTCTTAGCTGCAGCACATGGGGTCTTCTATCTTCGCTAAGGCATGCAGAATCTTTAGTTGTAGCATGGCATGTGGAATCTAGTTCCTGACCAGGGACAGAACCTCCCTGCATTGGGAGCAGAGCCTTAGCCACTGGGCCCTGATATGCCTCTTGAAAAAGATGTGCCTTCCAGACAAATTTTAGAGCTCTTTGTTCTGAAAAAATTTCTCATACCCTAGAATTTGTTTTGAACATGGCTAGAGGTTTTGGGAGCTAAGCACACACCTCCTTTCCTTACAGTTTTTAACTGAGAGAAGTTGGTCAACGAGAATCAGAGTTCTTGCTGGATTAGAGAACCCAGCAACCTCTCCTTATTCCCTCGCCTACCTCCCGTCCCCCAGCGAGGCCTAATGGATGGCGACTGGCCCACCCAGTCACAGATGGAGAGAGTGGAGAATGTTGGGTTTGACTCTCTTCCTGCTCCATGGGCTAGCCAACCAGAGACAGGAGAGTATGACAAGCTGGTTCCATTCCTTTCTTCCTACACAGAGGGGTGAGGAAAAGGCACAGGAAGCAGGACTGCTTTCAGAAGAGGAAGCACATGCATTTGGCCAGGAAGAGGACTGCAGCTATGGATGGGAGGTCCCTGCCTGCAGAAGGCACAGGGCAGTGAACGAGCCAGATACAAGGGAGAGAAGGCCCGGAGCGCAGCGAGGAGTGCGTGTCCTGGGCCCACGGCTGGGGAGAACGCGTTCTAACCCTCTGCTAGGCCTTCTGCTAGGTTTGAGGGAAACACACACGAATAAGATCCAGTGTTCGTCCTTAGGATACCATCTGTGTAAAGCTTCGAGTCCTTTTCGAGATTCTTAAATAAAACATCAGCAGTTACAGAGGTTGGCACTCTCCTCTCTCTGTCTCCTGGTGTTCTCTGCATGGCTAAAGCAATGTCCCCTGGCTGCTAGAGGCGAAGAGTGGAAAAGCCACGGGAGGAAGGGAAGCAGACAGCCGAGGAAGAGGATGGGAAGGAGAAGCCAATAGGGAACAAGGCAAGAAAATGACTCAAGCCTGCGTCACTGTCTCCCTGCTGAGGGGCTTCTCGGGCGGTCCTCCCTTGCACATCCAGCAGAACGGCACCATTCACCAGCTGTGCCCCATGTTGCCGCTGAGTTCAGAGCACAGTCAGCCTCACCACATTCATAAAAAAGGCATGGTTTTTGTCTGCATTCTTGTACTCCCTTGTTCTGGAACCTGCACTCTTCTCTCCTTTGCTACTCTCTCAGGTGCCAGGCTGACAGAACCTCGAGAATTCTCTGAAAATCAAGCCCTCCAGAAAAAAAGAAAGTGAGTGGAGGCTGGTTGTGCTGTATTTCTTCTAGGCTTGCCGCCCGCTTTATTTTCCTTGGCTGTGTCCCCCATGACTAGTAGCTACCTGGGATGCTGGGGAACGCGGGGATCCTCAAAGCCCACGGTGTGCATACACATCACCAGTGGTTCCTGCACCTATTACCATCGTGACTAAGTGGGTGGCATGAGTGGTAAAGAACCTGCTGCCAATGCAGGAGATGTAAGAGATGCAGGTTCGATCCCTGGGTGGGGAAGATCCCCTGGAGGAGGAAATAGCAACCCACTCGAGAACTCTTGCCTGGAGAATCCCATGGACAGAGGAGCCTGGCGGGCTATAGTCCATGGGGTCACAAAGAGTCAGACATGACTGAAGTGACGGCACGCAGGCACGTACGTGGTACATTTCAACTTGAATTCCAGTAAGAAGTCACCTGCATAAAGCTATGTAGTAGGGAGAGAAACAAAACAGGGCTGAGTCACGTCCTTACCGTTGTAATCACAGCTTTAATTTGGCCGATGAATGAGGCAAGATGCATACAGGGCAGAGAGTAGGCGAGGCGGGGGATGAAGGGAAAGGAGACACAGGAATGGTCCGGTTATTAGCAAAAGCAGGGCCCTGTTGTGTTTGCTGTGGAGCAAGGAACTGTTCGATGCAATGATACTGGCAGCCCAGCCCACTTCCAAAATACGCAGGTCGCCAAATCATCTCTTTGCCAGTGTTGAAGGTCCGGATTATTACCAGAACTGGCAAGCTGGCTGGGAGGGATAAGCTATGACTTCATCTGTACACATGGGGCAGGCCGGGTGACACTGTTCAGGATTTGATAAAACAGTCCCGTGTTTCCCATCACTGGTGGGCAAACCTCTAAATGCACCGCCTGAAGGTAAAGCCTATCATCACCTGCCGGTGCCAGACAGCATCTTCGATTCTACAGCAGCTCTGAGGTTAAACTCTCTACTACAGGAATGGTTTATACATAGAACCCAGAATCACAGCTCATAATTACACACAAGTCAGTCTCTTCACCAGATGGAAAGCAAACACCTTTTGATCTGCGACACACTGATTCATAACGGAGTTCTGACATAATATTAAGAAAAGGAGCCCTTGAAATAAACTTAGAAATGCAGACTTATCGTGATCTTTCTCACCAACTAGTTCTGGGGCCAAGGAACTCAGGCCATTTCACAAACCCAAACATTTTCTGAGTATAAATGATTTTGCCATAGATGTAGAGGTCTACAGATAAGCATCTTTAAAAATCAGCTGATTTAAAATCCACACGCTGCTCTTTCTCAGACATTTCCTCAAAATGTCATATTGAATAGTTCCGGTCAACAGAAGCAGAGTCTTAAAATTGTACAGGAATATGTGAAGTGCAGTGCACGCTGACGGCTCACCCATGGGCGGGGGTGGTGAAGTACTATGAGCTGTTTTCAAAGAGGAGAAGGGAGATGAGAAAGGAAGCAGACAGGGTTGTGTTGGAGTTAATCTGTGCTTGGTTTCCTAATTTTCTTTTAAGTCAGAGATACACATGAATAAGACGAGATGCTGATGAGACTCATGGGTGCTCATGGGTGTCATCGGGCCCTGGATCTGAGCAAAGCATACCAGTGAAATGCACAGGTTCTTTGCCTGGGGACCAAGGGCAGGCTCCAGAGAGATATAAACTCTAAAGTTTTACTTCAGAATGTTGTGTATATGATAGCATGTGCCTTTTTATAGGGAGTGTTTTTATAACTTTAACAAAATTCCCAAAAGATGCCCATGATGCAACACTTAAGATGCCTTGCTTGAGGAAAACTAACTAGATGCAAATAGCTCTGTGCCGAGACATTCTTTATTTAATATTCAGAGTTCTCTTTCAGAAGGCAAAAGATTTCCCAGTCATTGGCTGCTGTTCTTAAATCTTCCTAAAACAAAATATAAATCCCTGTGTTTGCCTGGAAAAGATACTCTTAAGGCAGATACTTTAAAAATGTATTTACTTTTTCTTCTTCTTACAAGTAAGTTTAAATATTTTATTTTAGAAAGCATATATTAAAATCTGATGCGATCTGTCATTGGTATCATATTCAAAAACTCCTCCACAGGGCCACGTTTTAATAATCTAGATCTCTTCTTTCTCCTCTGATTATACTGAAAGACAAGTTTAAAATCATTATCTTCCTCTGCAGTGAACCGTCATTTTCTTTAAGATGCAATACTAGGCAAATGTCATCACTTTACATAAGATTCAGGAGCCTGTGAATTGTCAGGCACAACTACAGATTGTCACAGAACAACAGGTAAGTACTTGAGTAAAAAATAATGAGGTAAAGATAAATGAGGTGCTCTCATTGTTTCACAGGATTTTCACTTTCCAAAAGGAAAAGGAAATGTAGATCAGAGGTTATAATGCTCTTGTGAACTCTCATTGCTCTCCTGATAAAAATTGCTCCCATGGTCATCTTCAGATGCAGCTCAGTGTCTTCGCTTTCCTCATGCCGGCAGAGTGAGACGGTGTCAAGTGGCCAAAGAATCCCAACTGCCTGGTTCATGGACCTCAAGCTTCAGCACTTGACTCCTGAAACATCTGCATTCAATAAAGGAACACCTGACTCTCGGTGATAGTGGAGGTGGGGGTGCTGGGTGAAGGACTCCTCCATGCTTAAAATAATTACCTTTTCAAAGACATTTGCTTTTAGAACTGAGCTCCTCAAGGCAAGGGACTGTTTCCTACTTATTTTGTATCCCCCATTTCCTGTTTTTCTATCCTGAGTCATCGCATAACGCCTGGTACTCATAAGTGCTAAATAATTAATTCATTTTTGCTTCTTGCTTTTCTTTGCCACAGATAACTTCTTACAATACTGCTTGCCCAGTTGTGGTGCAGAAGTAAACTGCAGCTTGGCACCATGATTATTTCTGAAGTTGTGTGTGTGTGTGTGTGTGTGTGTGTACATGTGCGCGTGCTCAGTTGTGTCCGACTCTTTGCGACCCCATGTAGCCTGCCAGGGTCCTCATCCATGGTATTTTCCAGGCAAGAATACTGGAGTGGGTTGCCATTTCCTCCTCCAGGGGATCTGCCTGATCCATGTCTCTTGCGTCTCCTGCATTGGCAGGTGGATTCTTTACCACTATGCCACTCGGGAAGTAGAGTCGTCCATACGAAATTTCACAATAAATATCATCTTTGTTTCCTTATATCAATGGTACTTTTGCATATACCTTGAGGAGACAGAGCAGAGATTTCTTTTGGTATGGAGAGGAGAGCTGAAAGGTATCATGCCCTGGAGACATTCAATAAACACAAAGGATGAATCAAGGAAGGGCAGGTTTAAATCACTACAGATTCACTCAGCTTTGCTTCTTAACAATTTAAGGAAGAAAAAAAGGAATCCAGAGAAAAATTAAATCTCAAAAATCAAGCCCTTTCAGAATGAGTCCAATTTTCAGCATGAAGCTCTGAGTTTAATTTTTTAAGTCAACCCCATAAAACAAACAAAGGTAGTGCTGGTGGAGATGATGGAATTCCAGCTGAACTATTTAAAATCCTAAAAGATGATGCGGTTAAAGTGCTGCACTCAATATGTCAGCAAATTTGGAAAACTCGGCAGGAACCATGGACTGGAAAAGGTCAGTTTTCATTCCAATCTCAAAGAAGGGCAATGCCAAAGAATGTTTACACTACTGGACAACTGCACTCATTTCCCATGCTAGTAAGGTTATGCTCAAAATCCTTCAAGCTAGGCTTCAATAGTATGTGAACTGAGAACTCCCAGATGTGCAAGCTGGATTTAGAAAAGGCAAAGGAACCAAAGATCAAATTGCCAACATTTATTGGATCATAGAGAAAGCAAGGGAATTCCAGAAAAACATTTACTTCTGCTTCATTGACTACACTAAAATCTTTGACTAGGTAGATCACAACAAACTGTGGAAAATTCTTAAAGTGATGGGAATACTAGACCACCTTACCTGTTTCCTGAGAAACCTGTATGTGTGTCAAGAAGCAACAGTTAGAACTGGACATGGAACAACTGGCTGGTTCAAAACTGGGAAAGGAGTACCTCAAGGTGGTATATTGTCACCCTGCTTATTTAACTTCTATGCAGAATACATCGTGAGAAACGCTGGACTGGAAGAAACACAAGTCAGAGGAAATATCAATAACCTCAGATATGCAGATGACACCACCCTTATGGCAGAAAGTGAAGAGGAACTGAAGAGCATCTTGATGAAGGTAAAAGAGGCGAGTGAAAAAGCTGGCTAGAAAATCAATATTCAAAAAACTAAGATCATGGCATCTGGTCCCATCACTTCTGGGCAAATAAATTTGGAAAAAGTGGAAGCAATGACAAGTTTTATTTTCTTGGGTTCCAAAATCACTGCGGATGGTGACTACAGACTTGAAATTAAAAGACACTTGCTCCTTGGAAGAAAAGCCATGGCAAACCTAGATAATGTATTAAAAAGCAGAGACATTACTTTGCTGACAAAGGTCCATCTAGTCAAAGCTATGGTTTTTCCAGTAGTCATGTATGGATGTGAAAGTTGTACCATAAAGAAGACTGAGCACGGAAGAAGTGATGCTTTTGAACTGTGGTGTTGGAGAAGAGTCTTTAGAGTCCCTTGGACTGCAAGGAGATCAAACCAGTCAATCCTAAAGGACATCAACCCTGAATATTTATTAGAAGGACCATGGCTACAGCTGAAGCTCCAATACTTAGGCCATCTGATGAGGTGAGCTGATTTACTGGAAAAGAGCCTGATGCTGGGAAAGAGTCAAGGCAAAAGGCGAAGGGAGTGACAGAGGATGAGATGGTTGGATGGCATCACTGACTCAATGGACATGAGTCTGAGCAAATGCCGGGAGATACTGAAGGACAGGGACGTGGAAGTTCCTGGGGTCGCAAAGAATTGAATACAACTTAGCGACTGAACAACAACAACATAAAACCTAAAGAATAGTTTTGAATTGCATTTATGATTGTCCACATGCTAATTGGAGCAAAGAAATACTCAGCAATGGTTAAAAAGTCAGCAAAATAGTTCACAAGAATGCAACTTCCAATTTTGGTTATGTAAACTATTGTGAAGATTATATTAGGCCAAACATATATATTATGACAAAATATTTTAATTTGAGGGAGGCTTAATATTTAGATGATACAAAGGATAGCATATTCACAAAATTCAGAAGGATGAACTTTAGGTAAGGGAGGAGAAACAGGAAAGTTTGGCTCAGAGTTGATAGAAAACTCCCTTAGAAACCTGTAACTGGGCAATAATCACAGATTATATAACCGCTCCTTTTTTGAATATGAATGTGTTCAATATATAGTGGGAACACTGTTTATGCTGAATCTAATTCTCCTTTGTCCAAGGAAAGTTACACCAAACAAATGATCAAGTTATAAACTTCGCTTTTGTTGCACTAAACACATGACTGTCTACACCTTAGATGCAAAGTAAGACAGGAAATTGAATTCCAGATGAGAACAATGAATTTCAGTTTTGAGTAACAAGAGGTAGAATTTCAATTATGGAGACACACTGGAAAGAGATTAGATAATTTTAAACACTTTTTCAGGGTTTATAAATGTTGCTTAAAAAGATAACTTACAATTTAGGTTTCAGTTTTTGCAGATTACCTCTAACTAATAAGCATATATTTTTATTGCCAAAATGTTAGTGCAGGAGAAATAATCCAAACAGAGAAAAAAAATCTTCACCATTAGAGTGGGAACAAAATGTTTCTTTTTAGGTTTCTCTTTACTGAAAACAAAATGCTATCAGCAAGTTAGTCAGCTTTTGAATCAATATGTGAAAATTGCTAATTATTCTTAGATGATGTTTTCAATCTAAAAAGTCATGCATAAGCTAAAATTTCACTAAAAGTAAAAAAGAAAAATATATACTCAAATGAGTATGTGAGCACAGCCGATGAACACTATAGATTAAATTATTATTTTAATTCATTACCCATTTCTATTTTTTACATTGGTAATATATGCTGGTCTTTTAATGGTGCATTAGAAAATTTTATAATGATTCTTTTGGGGCAGGGGTCTACCTCAGAGTGGAGTCTGCTACTGAAATAAAGATCAATTTAAGACTTTCTTCATTATCTTCCACTGACTGATAAATACATAACCTAGGAATTCATGAAGAAATACTCAAGGACCACAAACCATAAAAAAGAAATAAAAATTAAAATGGAAAACATTTCAAAAGTAAACTTGGTCTGTGATGCCTTAACCATAGTTGGGATATGTTCTGAATTTAGAATTTAACTCTTCTTTAGAATAAGGCTTTCAAATTACAGTTCTCAGATGTATGACTTTAGCATTTAAAATTCACTCCCTGCAGTGATAAATTGAAATTCTATGAGCATGCAAACCTTTAATGATTACCATATTCTACTCTTCATTCAATTGATTTGCATATGGCACTCTGAGAGCATAAATATGGGTTAAATTTCCACATGGATCAACTTTGAATCTTCCCGTCATTATAAAATCCACACCCGTATGGAGAAGTGACTTGGAGGTTCTGCTTTGGAGTCAGACAGACATGGGCTGGAATTCTAACTCTACCGCTATTAGCTTTGCAAACCTGGCTAAGTTATACTCAGGCATTCTAAGCCTCAGTTTCTTTGTAAAATACACGTATTACTTGTCTCATGGCCAGCTCCCTCAAGCAGGTATCGACTGCAACATGTTTGTGACGTCTGTAAAGAAGTCAAAGAAGCCCTGGGCATGTAGTAAGCAGGCACTAAGGACCTCCTTGCCTGCAGCCTGAGAACAGAGCAGGGCATCAGGGGTGGACAACACACAATGATGGCAACACTTTTTAGGCAAAGGCTCTCACCAGTCTCACTCTGAGTTTTCACGCTTCAGTGAAAGATCAGCCATAGCCCAGGATCCTGGGAAGCTCAGTCATACATTAACCCTTCTCACAGCCACCTTCTGAGTTGTGTGTGTGGGGTGACTGCTGTTAATTCTAACCATCCCCTTGCAAGAACAGCTTTGTACCACAGACACCAGAATGTTGTTACTCTTAACTCATGAGGCAACAGTCCCCTTGAAATATGCAGTTACTTTAGTTCTTACCTTTTCAATTTTTTCATCCAGCATTCTGAAGAATTCTTGTTGGCTTTCAGAGATGTGCATGCTGAAAAACAAAGAGTAGTTAAGTGCATATTTTCAATGTTTCCCAGTTCCCTCAGGTCAAAAATGCCGAGCGTCTAAACTTTGGGGCAGTCATTTATTTTTTGCAGACTTTTCCACTGAAGTGCTCTGAAGTCATACTAAGGCTAAATGTCATGAGAGTAATCCTACACATGTGTTTCATAATAGTCTATCAGTTTCCACAACTTAAGGAACACAATTTCCTTTCAGTGTACATATTATTTATGTTGGTGTTACTGGGAAGTGTGTGCCCTTTTTTTTTTTCCCTTGGATACACATCTGTAATTAAAACAAAAAGCACAGGTAAGCAGCACGTGGCATATTTCAATGCTGTGTGTAAGTATAACAAGAAAATATATCCTGGGATTTCATTGGCAGTCCAGTGGTTAAGAATCCACCTTCCAATGCAGGGGACGTGGGTTCGATCCCTGGTCGGGGAACTAAGATCCCATATGCCCTGGGGCAACTAAGTCTGTGCTCTACAAGGAAGAGCCCGCATGCCACAACTAAGACCCAGTGCAGCCAAAAATAAAATACATAAATATTTTTTAAAAGATTCATTAAAAAACATATCCTAATTATGATATTAAAATGTGTATTTTACAAAGGTGTGAGCACGGTATTCAGCTGACTGTATGGCTGTGTGCTGGCTGCAGACGAGCCAAGAACCTGACCTTGCCCCTAAACGTCTTTGATACCGGTGACAGCAAATGTGCCTTTTTGGAACTGAAATTCCACTGTAATGTGGAGTAAGTGAGGAGGCATGTCTGAGCAGCCCTCGGCCCTGATTCCCTGTTCTTTGCTATTTAACAGTATCCTCAGCGAGATGGGCATGGTTGGTGGGGGCAAAACTAAGAAGGTAAGGAGAGAAGAGAAGATCACGGATGGGAGGGGAAGGACTTGGGGGCAATGTGGTCTTAATGACAGTAGTTTCGACCTGGCAAAGAGCTGTGGGTGTTCCAAGGCGGTTCAGGATGCTGGGGTAAGAGACACATGGTCCAGAATTTCTTTCACTTGACATTACTGCCTACTGGTTTAGTGGCTGGGGGGGGGGGGAGGAGTGGCTCTGGAAGAGCCTCTTCCACTCTCGTCTAGGTGTGGTGGGCAACCTTACCTGACATTCCCTGCAGGGGCCATGGAGGGGGCACGAGTGACTGGAAACCCTTCAGGCCTCCCAGGACAGATAATAAGGCTTAAAGGAGGTTCCCCCTGTGTGTAAGACCTAGGTTTAAAATAATATCAGCTCTGATATAAAAGAAAAAGAATGAAAATATCTGATATCAGCATCAACTTTCACAGTTCTAGGGCACTTTCATGTATATAATCTAATTTTTGCCATCCTTTCCAGTAGTCAGGTATGGATGTGAGAGTTGGACCATAAAGAAGGCTGAATGGCGAAGAATTGATGCTTTTGAACTGTGGTGTTAGAGAAGATTATTGAGAGTCCCTTGGACTTCAAGGAGATCCAGCCAGTCCATCCTAAAGGAAATCAGTCCTCAATATTCATTGGAAGGGCTGAGGTTGAAGCTGAAGCTCCAATACTTTGGCCACCTGATGCGTGAGCCGACTCACTGGAAAAGACTCTGATGCTGGCAAAGATTGAAGGCAGGAAGGAGAAGAGGATAACGGAGGACAGGATGGTTGGACGGCATTACTGGTTCAATGGACATGAGTCTGAGCAAGCTCTGGGAGATGGTGAAGGACAGGGAAGCCTGGCGTGCTGCAGTCCATGCAGCTGCAGAGAGTTGGACACTACTGAACAGCAACAAATATGATCATTCAAATAAGGCAGACGTCCTGTTTCAGAAACAGGTCCTCTCTCACTGCATTTTACACAGGCAGGGCAGAATCTTGGATGATGACAGAGATTAAACAGTCTCCTCTCTTTTTCTGGGTGGACAGAAAAGCCATTTTGCAAAGTTGAGTTTTTCCAGATTTCTTACGGCTTTCCTTCTTTAAGTGCCAAAATGTCGTTCATTTGAGCCACTCTGGATGCAAGTCTTCTAAACCGTATACTCTTGAATAGCTGTATATCTCAAACATTACTTAGCTTTCACTTGACGACCAGCAGCCACTCTCCTCACCTTAAATCACAACGCTCTTCTGTAATACTGGGATAGCCCCGGAGCCTCTAAGATGGTTAGAGCTGGCTCTCTTTAAGCAAAAGGACCTTAAATTCCAGGCTTTCTTTGCCTGCTTTTGAGCTCTTCCTTTCATTTCTCCTTGTCAGAGACGGTATCAGTCCTCTTTCCACTTTCTTCTTAGTTTCTGCTTTGATGCCATGCTTCAGAGCAGCACAGGCAACCTTGTTAGAGTTGTGTCTAAAGTTAGCATAACAGGCTCCAAAGGAGAGCCCGGGGGGATTCTTGTCAGTGGGAAACATGAATATTCTGGTACCCACCATGGCTGCTCAGACACTTTTGGGGGCATCCTTCCTATTCTTAGCCAAGTTTTCAGCAGATGAGTTTGTTGAATAGCTCTGGGTCCCAGACAGGAAAGGCATGAAGATATTTATATATAAATCTTAGACCCAGGTTTGATCCTTGGGTCAGGAAGATCCCCTGGAGAAGGGAATGGCTATTCACTCCAGTATTCTTGCCTGGAAGATCTCATCTGGTAGGCTACAACCCATGGGGTCACACAGAGTTGGACATGACTGAGCAAACAATACGTTTATGTATCTTAATATAAATGCCTGCCGGCCTGCTGAGTCACTTCAGTCGTGTCTGACTCTTTGTGACCCTACAGACTGTATCCCACCAGTCTCCTCTGTCTATGGGCTTCTCCAGGTAAGAATACTGGAGTGGGTTGCTATTTCCTTCTCCAGGGGATCCTCCCCACCCAGGGGTGGAACCTGCATCTCTTATGTCTCCTGCATTGGTAGGTGGGTTCTTTATCATTAGCACCATTAGTTTCCCTAGGAAACTCCAAGATATTTCATAAAGATGGCACTTTTAGGGTTTTGTGTTCCCTGTAGAAATTTTTGGGTTAGAGTTTTTAGCATTTATCGCCTTGGATACAACAGGAGGGTAATGAATATTTAATTAGTTAATCAAGTGGTCTCTATTTAAATTCATGTGATTCGTGATCCTCATAGAGACAGCACCATTTGTTAGCATGGGTGAGGTGCAGGCCTCAGATTCCTCATTTTAAAACAGCGAACAGGTCTCTGAGGTCCTTTTGGCACTAACGTTCTGTGATTGTTACTAACTTCCTTAACTCCATTATTGGAAACATCAAAGCATGGAAACGGGGATGTTTGGTTAGTACTCAGACATATGTGCATCGCATGGACAAGAGAAGAATTCTCTAGTAAAAGCGACTCTGCAAGTGTGTCTGCTATCCCTGTGAAGGAGGACACACAGGCTCAGGGGTCCTTATCACGTGCTTAAGATCAAAGGTGAAGGAACTCAGATTGTCTACACAACCTGAGCACGAAACCTCAGGGAAGTGGGGCAACTCTAACCCTCACAGCAGGACACACCGTTGCTAGTAGTTCATGACTTGCATTTCTTTAGTTGATTATTTTTTAAAAAATAGTAATATTAAGCACCCATGAAACCAAAACAAAGAAAACAAAGCTAGGATCTTAACAACAACCTAGAGGTTAGTTACTTCCCACCCATGCCTGTGTTCCTCCACCTCAAACATCATGTCCCCACTTTCCTTTACTCCATCTCTCTATGTGCTTAAAAAGCAGATGATTAAAAAAAAAAAGCAGATGATTTATTTTAGATTAAAAAAATTAATTTATCTATTTGGCTGTGTCAGGTCTCAATTGCAGCATGTGGGCTGTGACATACAGGTTCTAGAGCCCGTGTGCTCAGTAGTTGAGGGACGCAGGATCTTAGTTCCCTGACTAGGGATCGAACCTGTCTCTCTTGCATTGGAAGGCAGATTCTTAACCTTTGGACCCCCAGAGAAGTCCCTATTTTGGTTGTTGTTAACTTTATAGTGTGTATCATGCTCCGTGTAATGTTTCAGGACTCACTCTTTGTTCTAGTTGCTAGAACTAGCTATGCTGCTAGGGGGTATCCAGGATTGTGTATTGCTGCAGTGCATTCGTTTTAGCTGCTAATACTCCGCTGTGTGAATACAGTGCGGTTCCTTTACCCAATTTCCCATCAAAGGGCATTTTTGGGGTTGTTTCTAATTGCTAAGGCGTTCTTACCAAGTGTCAGACACTCTGATAAGCACCAGGGATACATTATTTCACTTAAGCCCCAGTCCTATAAGATAGGATTTTTCACCTCTATTTTTCTTGGAGAAAACGCAAGTTCCAAGACGTTAGTTCACTGGACCAAGATTACAAAGGCAGTTAAGAATGCTCTCTACGTGGCGCATCAAACGAAGGTGTGAGCACTACTCAGCTTCATTCTTAATAAATCTACTGTTAGCAGGTATGGGATTGTCCCTCCACTCAAGGGGGAAACAAACTCATTTTATACAACTGCATGTGCTGTGCTTCATCGCTCAGTCGTGTCCAGCTCTTTGTGACCCTGTAGCCCACCAGGCTCCTTTGTCCGTAAGGATTCGCTAGGCAAGAACTGGAGTGGGTTGCTATACCTTCCTCCAGGGGACCTTCCCAACCCAGGGATCGAACCCAGGTCTCCCTCATTGCAGGCACATTCTTTACGATCTGAGCCACCAGGGAAGCCCATACAACTGCATAATAAATAATAATTTCCTGAATCCTGTGTATCAGTATGTAGGAAAAGTAAATCTTTCTCTCAGACCTTCAGAAAGATTTCTTAGTTGAATTCTGGAAACCCAATGATCTGATTCAGTTTTAAACACAGACACACAGGCATTATGCTATGTGAAAAATGGGATTCTCTTCATAATTTTAGTGTAAACAAAAGAGCCAATTTAATCAACTTCTCTGGAAGCTTTAGCACATGCCAGACTGCAAAGCATGCTATTTCAGTGTGTAAAAATTAAGTAAATAAGTATTTGCTCTAAAGGAAAAAAGAAACTCTCCTTAGTTCTCTTAATAGAGTCTTTTTTTAGAACTCAGAGATAAGAGAAGCATTTAAAAATAGTACACATATAACAGCTTGATGAAAAGATGATTCGATAGTATCTTCAGATATCTGTTATCCCCAGAGGCAGAAAAAATTAGTGTAGATAAAAGTGGTTACTAGTGAAGTTGATTAGGGAGGTTGTGATTATAGTATAACACTTACCTGAGGGTGAAAAAATTCCCATTATTGGGAAAAAAAAATTGGCTGACATTGTAAATGATAAATGAATTTTAAAATGTCCAGTTTTCATTGGAAGTAAGAAATTAAATCCCTGAGCTGATGGACCGCCCCCTGAAGAGACCTAACCACCATCTCACAGTGGCCATTGCTGCAGCAATTCTACAGACAGTCACCCAGGTTAAAGTGATGATGTTATTTTTGTCTCACCTTCCCAGGAAGAATCAAAGAACACAACTCTTTCCACTTACGATGTTAATTTACAAATATGTCCTCATTAAACTTATTGGGGGTGGGAGTGACTCTATCAGATTCACTCATGTGATCAGCACCCTTAGGGAATCTGTTCATAGTTAGGCAGAACAGCACAAAAGAGATTTGCAGCCTTTGGGATAATAGCCTTTTTGAAGAAAGGACAGGCAGTTTCAAAGTCACAGAAATGATAGACTCAGCTTCAGAATAATATAGAAAACTACTCATTATTTTCTAACATTTTAATTGTGAAATATTTAACACATGGAAAAGGAAACAATGCTATTTGTACATTTTTAAATAATAATAATTAAAGGAACATGCATGTAACCACAACTTGGATTAAGAGATAGAACCTTTGGTTCCATTGTCTTCTATCCAGGAGAAAGAAGCACTATCCTGAATTTAATGCCTTTTCATTTCCTTGTTTGTCTTTATTGTTTTATCATTTGTGTTCAATCGCTCACCGTGTCTGACCCTTTGCGACCTCATGGACTGTAGCCCACCAGGCTCCTCTGTCCATGGGGATTCTCCAGGCAAGAATACTGGAGTGGGTTGCCATGCCCTCCTCCAGGGGCTATTCCCAGCCCCTGGATTGAACTCAGGTCTCCCGCATTGCAGGCAGATAATTCTTTACCAACTGAGCCACTCGTAAAAACGAGTGGCTCAGTTGACTGAGCAATATGTGTATATACATATGTTTAATATATGTATATACAAATATTTCTTCTGCCTGTTTTTGAATTTTTATATGTATGAAACTGTACATAAGCAGGTTCTACTACTTACTTTACTGGCACACTCTGACATTTCATGAGATCCCTCCATCTTGATCTATGTAGCTATAGGTCATTTATTTTCAGTGATATGTAGTATTTCCATCATAAGACTATACTACATTTCTGTTATTCATTTTATGTTTGATGGACATTTGGGTTTTATCACAAAGGTTTTTTTTTTTTTTTTGGCCGTGCTGCATGGCATGTGGGATCTTAATTCCTCCACCAGGGATCAAACCTGTGTCTGCTGCAGTAGAAATGCAGTCCTAACCACTGGGACACCGGGAAGTCCCATCCTTTCAAGAACTTTAAGAGTTCATATAAACAGTGCTGCCATGGATATTTCAAAATATGCCTACAGGCACACCTCCATAAGAGTTTCTCTAGGGTATATACCTGAGAGTGGAGTTGTTAGGCAGCCACGTATGCCCAGGTACAATTTTACTAGATAATGCAAAGTGTTTTCCAAAGTAATTGTACTAGCTTATACTCCCACCACCAGGAGTTAAGCGTGCTGGTTGTCCCACAGCCTGGTAAACTTTTTCTGTCTACAGACTACTATATTTTTGCCAATCTTGTGTGACATGGTAGTTTTCCCTGACACATCAGCTATTCATTTTCCTCTTCAGTCAAGTGGTCTTTTATGTCTTTAGCCTATTTTCCTGTAAGTTCTATCTTTTACTTATTGACTCACATAGTTAATTTATATATCCTGGAAATCTAACTGGGCTTCCCTGATAGCTCAGTTGGTAAAGAATCCATCTATAATGCAGGAGACCCTGGTTTGATTCCTGGGTCAGGAAGATCTGCTGGAGAAGGGACATGCTATCCACTCCAGTATTCTTGGGCTTCCCTGGTGGCTCAGTTAGTAAAGAACTGGCCTGCAATGCAGGAGATCTGGGTTCAATCCCTGGGTTGGGAAGATCTCCTGGAGGAGGGCATGACAACCCACTCCAGTATTCCTGGGCTTCCCTTGCGGCTCAGCTGTTAAAGAATCCACTATTGCTAATTATATGTTTTATAAATATATTCCACCCTTTGTGGCCTTTTACTCTCCTACAGTATATTTTGAGGAATAGAAGTTCTTAATTTTATCATAGTCATAAAAATTAATCATTTTTCTTACAATTTGTATCCTTTGTGACTTATTTAAAGTTCTTCACTACCCCACGGTCATGAAGATACTCCCGTCATTGTCTCCTACCTGATGGGAAGTGTCAGCTCTGTCATATACTGTGGGTCTGCTTTGGCTCTCTGTTATGTTCCATTAGACTAAATCATGTGTCTCAATTACTGAGGCCTTTTCTTAAGTCTTGGTTATCTAGCAGGCAAAATGGAGCTCACTCTAAAAACGTTTTTATCTCTCAAAACAAAATAGGCAAATAGGAACTGGAACTTACTTTGCTCTGGGTTGATGAACTAATCCTGGGATCTCTTTATTAGTTTTAAGTCTTACATTTGAACTGGCACTTTTTTCCTGAAACACATAAACACACATGGAAAAGACAAGGTAAGAATCAGCAATTAAACAGGAGCATGAATTTTCATTACCAAAATGTGAAATTTGTTTGGGAGCCTTTATGGCCGGTTATCTCATGCAGACAAAAGTCCTTAAAGATGTTACACAGAACAGGTAGAACCGCCAGATATTTTAACAGGGAACACTATCGTGAAAAGAAGAATGAACTTTTATAACAGCTATAAAATGGCTCCTTTTAGAAAATTACATGTGAGTAGTATTTGATTTTTCGGTGGAGTTGCTAAAAATAGCAAGAGAATCAAAGATCAGAAGATCCTAGTATGAAAAAAAGCACCAGTAGTATAATCACAGTCACTGGGTGCTTGCTCAGGATAAGTATTTTGTGCATTTTGTTTGTGAAAGACAATTGAAGTTACTGAGTTTGCACGAGGCCCTGGCAGCGACAGGGACATGACGAAAAATAGCTAATATTTTCCACGAATGATGAATATTGAGATTGAATTCAATTAAATTAATAAAACTCAACCTAGCCTGTATTCCGGAAGTACTTTGGCTTTTAGCCTGATCTGATCTCTTATTCCCCGTCAACCAGCCACATAGGAAAGGAATACCTTCAAATCTTAAAATACAAATATTATCAGCAAGCACACTATCTCAATAATACTATGCTCTGCAGTGATGTGGATGAACATAGAGCCTGTTATACAGAGGGAAGTAAGCTAGAAAGAGAAAAACAAATATTGTATACACTACCCTGTGTAAAACAGATAGTTAGTGGGAGGCTACTGTATAGCATAGCAAGCTCAGCTGGGGGCTCTGTGATGACCTAGATGAGTGAGATGGTGGGGGTGGGAGGGAGACTCAGAAGGGAGGGGAGATATATATATATACATAAGGCTGATTCACATTGTTATATGGCAGAAACACAGCATTGTAAAGCAGTTATAGTCCAGTAAAAATTTTTTAAGGCTTTAAAATTTGCTCTCTAAATATACCCACCAAAATGAAATGTTAAACCCATTTAACAGGTGACTACATACACTCAAGTAACCTGAGGTGTGGCAATAATCAAAGACCTGGGCTAGGGCAAGGAGTAAAAAGTTCTGTGGGCCAACCCACCATTCTCACCAGAGGCAGAGTGGTGTGGGAGGGCACACAGAACAGATGGTCCTCAAATGAGCTCTTTCAAGAGTTCCTACTTCCCCTAGGATAGCACAAGCCATGTAAGAAAAACTACATGTGAAATGTACAATCAGAGAAACTACAGTGACTTGCACGCTAGGCTGTTTGCTATTCACCATCAAACAGCAGAGTGTCTTTATAATGTCAGTCCTCCAAAATACAGGGTAATTCTGCCTGTGATCCTCCAGGAGAAGAAAAAATCATTACAATCCTTTTGCAGTCTAGCTACCTTCTCTACCTCACACTAAACTCAAAACCGTTTTCATGAACATTTGAAAAGTATAAAATATATACTATTCCCTCTGCTGATACAGTCAGAGAACAACAGATGAACCATCTATTTTTTTACAGAGAAAGTGGGAGAGCAATTAGGAAACTTGAATGCACTACCTCCAGGAGGGCGGGACCCACAACTCTTCTTTATGGGCCTGGTTAGGAGCCTGGCACTTCATAGGAGGCATTCACCAAATATTGGTAGAACAAATGAATGATGTCAGCACATAATTAACTTTTTTAAATAGAGATAAAAATAGCTCAACTATAAGTCCCATGGATGGAGGAGCCTGGTAGGCTGTAGTCCATGGGGTCACTAGGGGTCGGACACAACTGAGCGCCTTCTTTTTCACTTTTCACTTTCATGCATTGGAGAAGGAAATGGCAACCCACTCCAGTGTTCTTGCCTGGAGAATCCCAGGGACAGGGGAGCCTGGTGGGCTTCCGTCTATGGGGTCGCACAGAGTGGGACATGACTGAAGTGACTTAGCAGCAGCAGCAGCAGCAGCAGCAGTCTCTCTGAAGAACTGAAGATGTCGGTTCCCTCCAAATTAGTCATTTTCTCCCTAAACTTTCTGTCTGCTTGGATTAAGCACTGAAAATGGATTTTTTTCTGTTTGAAAAAAATATCTATTTGATATGGCAGACAGAACCTTATACTTTTTGTCTAGTCATATAATTTCCTAAACTCTTTTAACTTAAGTGATGCATCACAATTTTAAACACTGCTAAGGCAGGAAAGAGACTTCTAAGAATGACATATACTTGTATCCTATTTCTATTCAGTTTATTAGACTACCCTCCATAATTATACGTCTTGCCAAATCTTCCTTAAAAATGTATCATGTGGTTGCTAGAAAGAAGGATCCCCATCAAATATAACAGAGACTTAATAGATGGGAAAGATACTTTAGGATATCAGGTAGACATGCCTTCCCAGGAAGTGAGAAGACCAAAGGTGAGGCAGAGGCATGGGCGAGGGGCAAAGCAGCTGGAGATCCCCAGTTACATATATATATATATATGTATATATATATACATATTTACATAGAGATTTATATCTATTTTGTATTTATAATGTATTTGTTTTTTTTACAAGTTACCACCCATCAAGAAATCAATAATAACAAATCATGGAGCATTTACTATAAGTCAGGTCCTAACTGGTTTGCATACATCAACCCATTTTGATGTTCACAAGTATACACATATTAACTCATTTGTATGCCCACACACCTCTCTGCAATGCGTACCATTATTATCCCCATTTTATAGATGAGGAAGCTGAGATACGGCGAGGTGAAGCACTTACGGGGATTCTATAACTAACAAGTAATAGCATTGGGATTTGACTCTATGCAGAATGGGCCCAGGGTTCATGCCATTAGTCACTAGGTTGGTAGCCCTCAAACTTTTTAGTATCGAGACCCCTTACCTATATTCTCCAAATTTTGATACATTTCATTATACAGTGTGAAAAAAAATCACATTTGTTAAAATCAGCATCAATCTCACAAGAAAAATCTTGACAAAAACTGTCAGGCTTATGGTGGTGGACATAAGTTCTCCAACCTTCTAGTTCTGGTTGAACATTTGAATTTGATAAGCAGCAACGATAACTCACAATTGTTTTCTTTGGAGTAACAGGCTCCCTTCATTCGTTTCTGAGAAAACGTGTGACAGATACCCAAGTCTGAATATCCAGTATTCTTCAGTAGAGATGGTGACTCAAAAAAACAACAGCTCGTTCAGCTTGCAGCTCAATCAACTGCAGAAGTGCTTTTCCTGAGATAAACATCTTATTTATTCGAAAATAAAAAGATATGCATCTAAGGCATAAGAGTTAATAAAATTAATTTCTACTGAGTCATTTCTAAAAGAAATGAAGTATGGTCATTGGTAGAGATATGGATGGACCTAGAGTCTGTCATATAGAGGGAAGTCAGTCAGCAACAGAAAAACAAATATCACATTTTAACACATACATGTGGGATCTGAAAAAACAGTACAGATGAACCGATTTGCAGGGCAGGAATAGAGATGCAAATGCATAGAATGGCCATGTGGACACAGGAGGGGAAGAGGGGTGGGATGAACTGGGTGATAAGGATTGACATACATTCTCTACCATGTGTAAAGCAGCCGGAAGCTGCTCTATCACACAGGGAGCTCAGCTCTGTGCTCTGTGATGACCTAAAAGGGTGGCAGGGAGGGTGGCGAGAGGGAGGTTCAAGAGAGAGGGGAGATATGTACACATATAGCTAGTTCACTTCATTGTACAGCAGTAACTAACACAGCAGTATAAAGTAATTATGCTCCAATAAAAAAAATAATAGCACTACTATGATGACTAATAAGATGTGCCTGGATTTGTGCTAAGGCACAAGCAGTTTTGCCCATCGCTGCTTTTGCCCCATCAGCGCAAATGTCAATAGAGTGAAAAAGGCAAATAGCTTCTTTATTATTAGGAAAACGACCTTGAAGACTCCCTGAGAATGTCTCAGGAACCTCCAGGGGTCTGCAGGCCATGCTTGAACTATAGGGTCTTTCTATTTCTTTTGTATAGCAAAGAATTGTTGATTATTTGATTATGGTATATACTTTAAGAAAAAATACTTACCTTCCTTACTGAGATAAAATCTATATTCAATAAAATTTCCCCATCATAAATGTATGATTAAATGATTTAGTGGGGGCTAAATCAGCCACCCTGGTGGCTCAGATGGTGAAGAATCTGCCTGCAATCAGGAGACCTGGGTTCCATCCCTGTGTCAGGAAGATTCCCTGGAGAATGGAATGGCTACCCACTCCAGGATTCTTGCCTGGAGAATTCCATGGACAGAGAAGCTTGACTGGCTACAGTCCATGGGGTTGCAAAGAGTCGGACCCAACTGAGTGATTAACATTTTCACTTTAATTAGTCAGTTTATAGAGGTGTGTAATTATCACCACAATTCAGTTTTAGAACAGTTCTATCAGCCCCCAAAGTTTCATCATACATTTATGCTCTCAGCAACCCCAGATCTACTTTCTGTCTCTACAAATTTGCTTTGTCTAGATTCATATAAAAGGAATCATATAATATATAAGCTTTTGCATCTGGCATTATCACTTAGCGTAATGCTTGAGGTTCATTTATACTTTGGCATATTTCAGTATATCATTTACTTTAATTGCTAATACTCCAACATATGGATATACTGTGTTTTGTTTATGCATGCAAAATTAATGAACATATGGATTGGTTCCAGTTTGTGGTTATTATGAGTAATGCTGTTATGAACACTCATATACCAGTCTTTGTGTGGACATATATTTTCATTTCTCTTGGGTGGATTTCAAGGAGTGGAATTGCTAGATTATATGGTAAGTTTATATTTGACAATTTAAGATATTAGCAAACTGTTTTCCAAGATGACTGCACCGTTTTTACATTTCCACAGTACATGATGGTTCCAGTTTCTCCACCTCCCCACCAACACTTGGTATTCCTTTGGATTATAGTCATTCAAGTGGGTGTTTCATTGTGGGCTTTATTTATTTTACAAATGTGACTTACTTGGATTTGTTCTTTGTATCTATCAGAACACCTACACCTTGCAACATTTATGGGCTTACATGTTCGCTGTATTTGCACCAAAAGTCCGTTTTAGGGCTTCCCTGGTGGTCTAGGAGTGAAGAATCCGTCTGCCAGTGCAGGAAACACTGGTTCCACTCCTGGTCCGGGAGGATCTCATATGCTTCGGAGTAACGGGGCCTGTGCCACAACTACTGAGCCTGCTGCAACTGCTGAAGCCCATGTGCCTAGACCTCATTCTCCGCAACAAGAGAAACGACCGCAGTGAGAAGCCTGCGCGCCGCAGCTAGAGAGTAGCCCCTGCTTACCACGCCAGTGGACGGCAATGAAGACCCAGCACAGCCAAAAAATAAATAAATACATCTTTTAAAAAGTCCATTTTATATTTGCATTTAACTTCCACTTCGGGTTTGTTTGTTGGACGAGAGGTTTAAAGAGATCTGCCTTTGAAGAAAGAAACAAGCAAACAAAACCAAGAACGGCTGGAGGAAGGCTGAGGCTCAGAGTCTCAGGTGGAGCAGATCCGACAGGGAGGGCGGAGAGCCATGCCACCTCAGGGGCGCTCCAGGAACAGGAGCAGAGAGTTAAACTGGGAGATGACGGAAGAGGCAACTAAGATATTACTTCCCGTAGCAAGAAAAAAACCATTTTAATGGCATTTGACATTCATAAACTAAGTACCTAAAATAAACTGGGACCAAGTGGGATTAAGATGAAGCCATTAAAGGGGCCCTCAGCAGGCAAGTTGCTCAGTCGTATCCAACTGTTTGCGATGCCAGGGACTGTATAGCCCACCAGGCTCCTCCATCCATGGAATTTTCTAGGCAAGAGTACTGGAGTGGGTTGCCATTTCCTTCTCCAGGGGAATCTTCCCAACCCAGGGATCAAACCCGCATCTCCTGCATTGCAGGCAGATGCTTTACTGTCTGAGCCACCAGGGAATCCCTTTCTTTTCTTTCTTTCCTTTCAGCAGGCAGTTGGTAGAGCTGTGTTTTTATAATCTATCAATACTGGTACCAGAATCATTTGGGATGCTTGTTAAAATACAGATTTCCAGGCCCTATGCACTACCTCCTGAGTGTGCCTCTCTGGGATTGGATCCAGGAATTTGCATTTTAAACAAGAATCCTAGATGATCGTTAGCTCAAAAAAGTTGGAGGACTTGTATTCCAGAGAAAAGAAACTTCTGTGCTTAGAATTCCCCCTCTTGGCCTTCCATAGAGCAGTTTTCAAACTGGGCCTTGGGTTTCTGCAGGGTTGCCTCAGGGGTCAATAGCAAGGCCTCCCAGAGCAGCAATCCTTTGAACTCTACCATTTGGGGGCTTTCGACTAATGCTGCAAAAAAGCATCCATTTCTCAAAAATGCTTGCAAACTGACATCAGGTAGTGACAGGTTTATTTAAACAGCAAATCAAACAACTTCTCCTTTGCTTTGAATGATTTTACTTCTTTATGAACAGAACACACTTGTCAGTGTCTAGGTAAACTTACCATTCTCTTCTTAGCTTCTCTCACGTTGTGTGCAGGCATGCTCAGCTATGTCTGACTCTTTGTGATCCTATGGTCTATGGCCCTCCAGGCTCCTCTGTCTGTGGAATTCTCCAGCAAGAACACTGGAGTGGGTTTGCCATTTCCTTCTCCAGGGGACCTTTCTGACCCAGGAATCGAACCCACGTGACCTGCATCTCCTGCATTAGCAGGCAGATTCTTTACCACTGTGCCACCTAGGAAGCCCTACTTGGAGACCGTCAAACCAAAATATGGACTGCAAGGAGATCCAACCAGTCCATCCTAAAGGAGATCAGTCCTGAGTGTTCATTGGAAGGACTGATGTTGAAGCTGAAACTCCAATACTTTGACCACCTGATGCGAAGAGTTGACTCATCTGAAAAGACCCTGATGCTGGGAAAGATCAAAGGCAGGAGGAGAAGGGGATGACAGAGGATGAGGTGTTTGGATGACATCACCAACTCAATGGACATGAGTTTGAGTGGACTCCGGGAGTTGGTGATGGACAGGGAGGCCTGGCGTGCTGTGGTCCATGGGGTCGCAAAGAGTTGGACACGACTGAGCGACTAAACTGAATTGAAACCGAAATATATTTATCCTGATGCTCCCAACCCCTGGCGGGTATCTCCCAAAAGGAAAGCCAGAATACCAAGAGAAACGGACAGCTTCTTTAAAAAATCCTCTCGACCTTTAGCTCCTTAATTCTAAAGAAAGCAGCACAATGCCTTTGGGCAGTGGAAGACAGCACCCTGCTTCCTGCTGGTAAAGGAAGGAGCTTCTTTGCTCCTGTTACTTCTTTGCCTGAGTCATCCCTGAGTCTGATTGCAGGGAAGTTTCAGAGTTGGTCTGGGTTGGAAGTGTGAGGAGGGATTTCATTTTCTTTTCTCTGGGCCCAACAGCAGGAAATTCTGTCTATAAAGAAATCCCAAGGGCCTGATAGATGGCCCTCCTGATAGATGGAGGAAGCTGAAGGGCTGGAGAAAAATAATGGAAGTTGGAGTACTAGCTTCTGGGACTGCTAATGAGGGGCTGCCACAGAGAAAAGATACAAAAGCAGTATATGTAAACTCTCAGCGGGTTTCTCTCTCTACACAGACGCAGTGTGTGTATACATTTCAACCACTGCTTTTCAGAAAGTACCTGAAAACTAGAAAAGGTAAACACTGGGTTAGCCAAAAAATGTGTTCGGGTTTGTCCATAGGATGGTGCAGAAATGTATGAATGAACTTTTTGGTCAACCCTATACGTTAACAAGAATTCAGAGGGTTCTTTTTGTGGGGGTGGGGGATACACCTACATTTTAAAAATGAGAACACGTTCAACTGTGACTAATGAAGAATCATTCCAGCTTTGGGGGAGTATCCTATAGGATATACTCTTTGAGAAAACAACCTCATCTGATGTTTTATGTGTGATTTCTTCAGTGATATTAGCATGAGACAGGACACCACCTCCTTCAAATATAAAGGAATTTTATCTTCCATCTTCTTAGTGATGATGATCAGCTGAGCCACATTGATTCCAACAGAATTTCTGGATGTTAGCAAATGACAAGGCCCAGGTGAACCAATGCAACTGTTGACATGGGCCCACCTGTATCATAATTAGGTGAGGTCAATGTAATAAATTACTTGGCCATGGAGATTATTAGAATTATTAGTATTTTGTTAGAATTACTTAATACTGATAAAATTGGCATGGCAAGTCTCAGATTTATGGAAATTCTTTTTCTATAAATTAAAATATTACCATGGAGCTCATTTTATATCAATCAAATGTTAAGTGGAGCAAATCAGTTTTAAAGTACCTAATATATTTCACATAGTTGTTTCACAAGGTATATGGAAACATTTAAAACAATCTTTAAAAAGTAAATAGAGTTGTAAGAAATTGCTCAGATTTCATTGTTTACCAACAAACCTAGAACCAAGTCACTAAGTTACTATTTTGTTGTTCATTCACTAAGTCTTGTCTGACTCTTTGTGAACCCATGGATGGCAACATGCAAGGCTTCCCTGTCCTTCACTATCTCCCAGAGTTTGCTCAAACTCATGTCCATTGAATTGGTGATGCTATCTAACCATCTTATCCTCTGCCACCCCCTTCTCCTTTTGCCTTCAATCTTTCCCAGCATGAGGGTCTTTTCCAATGAGCTGGCTCTTCACATCAGTTACTATGTCAGGAATTAAAAGAAACAAGCTATAATGTTGTTATAAATCACACTGAGAATTATAAGTTAAGGATGTTTTCAACAAGATGATGTATCTCCAGGTTTTTCTAATTTAGGGGTGGACCATATTTAGTTTTTGACCTAGATGCTTGTTTCAGTTAGGACAGGGTAGGTTTTGCTGCAGTAAAACAACACCTCCTTGTATCAGTAGTTTAATAATATACAAGTTTATGAATTACACCTGCTGCACATCCAGTGCAAGCTGGCAGAGGGGCTCAGCTCATTCTAATCACTCAGGGACTCAGGCTAGTGGAGGCCCCATGTCCACATGTGCTCTCATAATCAACATGACAGGGGCTGCTGTGGCCGCTGCTAAGTCACTTCAGTTGTGTCTGACTCTGTGTGACCCCATAGATGGCAGCCCACCAGGCTCACCCGTCCCTGGGATTCTCCAGGCAAGAACAGTGGAGTGGGTTGCCATTTCCTTCTCCAATGCATGAAAGTAAAAAGTGAAAGTGAAGTTGCTCAGTCGTGTCTGACTCTTAGCGACCCCATGGACTGCAGCCCGCCAGGCTCCTCCGTCCATGGGAGTTTCCAGGCAAGAGTACTGGAGCGGGGTGCCACTGCCTTCTGACAGGGGAGGGGAGAACAAAGGTGAACACCAGTTAAGTGTTCATATTTACTCCACCAAAGTATGTCACAGGATCACACTGAAATTCAAGAGACTGGAGAATGTCCAGTCCTACTATGTGCTTGGAAGGAGAAGAACTGGAATGTTGTGAAGTCAGAGAAACAAATGCATGTATGTGGAATCTAGAAAAATGGTACCGATGAACTGATTAGCAGGGCAGGAACACAGACGCAGACACAGGGGACAGAGAAGTGGACATGGAGGGGAGTGGAGGGTGAGCTGAACTGGGAGAGTAGCACTGACATAAACACACTACCATGTGTAAAATAGAAAGCTTGTGGGGAGTTGCTGCGCAGCACAGGGAGCTCAGCTCGGTGCTCTGTGATGACCCAGAGGCATGGGATGGGGGAGGGAGGGAGGTCCAAGAGAGAAGGGATATACAGCTGATTCACTTCGTTATAAGCAGAAACTAACACAACATTGTAAAACAATTATATTCAATAAAATTTTTAAAAAAATAGCCCTAATGGTGACCATAATGCTAATTTTTAAAAAAGTTATTATTTTTTTTTTATCAAGAACTACCTAACATTAATCACTGCAATCTTCCTATCCAGACAGTCTGATGGGTAAATCCATTAAGCATCTTACTTTACTCAACATGAAAAAAAAGTTACTGAAAGTTTACGTTGGTCCAAAATGCCAAAGTTTAGATTTCAAAACAAAGCTGAAACTGGTTAGCTGACATTAGCATATTATGTTAAATGCCACCTGGACACAGTAAGACAGGATAAAGGCAAAAATATGTGGTTTATTCCCCACTCGGAAAACTGCACCCACACCCACCCACCCCTTAACTTTTCTATTTTCACTTCTCCTTTCCAATCATCAAATACAACAAAATACATAGGGATGTGAATCATAGCCATTGTGATCCATGATAAAAACACCAAAGATTTTAAGAATCCAACTATTATAACTATGGTCCCTAAAAGATGGTACTTAAGAGCTGAGTAGCCACAAACAAACATCTTTTTCGCCAGATTTTTATGGTGGGTAGAAACACAGGCAAAAAATTCAAAGTATATTTCATCAAAGTTAACAAAATATTAGAACAAAGAAACATATCATCCATCACATCTTTAATATTTTAACAAAAAACCACCATTTGTGCAGAATTGCTAAACTTTGCCTGTGATGAACCAAAATCTTGACAGGTTTTCCTCACTAAGTTAAGAAACTGTAAATGTCAAAGCTAAAAACAAAAACTTAAATGATCTAGTTTTTCTTAGAGGCATGATCTTTTTTCTCGCATTCACTGTGGTGTATAAGCTAGCCAAAAATCAGACTCCAGCATTCCTGATCTAGCTGACATACCCACGACTCTCTTTAATCCCAAATTTGTCAGTGTCCAGAAAATCTGATGCATCAATTCCCTACTGTTGCTATAGCAAATGAACACAAATTAGTGACTTAAAAGAACACAAATTTATTATCTTACATTTCTGGCGGGCAGAAGTCTAAAAACAGTCTACAGGGCTGCCTTCCTTCCTAGGCTCTAGGATAGAACCTGTTCCCTTTGCTTTTCCAGCTTCTAGATTTCACCTACATTCCTTGGCTCGTGGTCACTCCCTCCATCTTCAAAGCAGCAGTCTACCATCTTCTCTCCTCTCCAACCTCCACTTCTTAAGCCTTCTTTTTCTAACTCAGATTCTCCTTCCTCACCCTTACAAAGATCCTTGTAATTATATCGTACCCACTCACACAATTCAAGATAATTTTTCCAGGTCAAGATTCTTAATTCAATCGTCTTTCCCATGAAGGTAACATATTTACAGGGTCCATGGATTAGGATGCAGACACCTTTGTAGGAGCCTTTGTTTAGCCTACCACAGTGTCGCTTTGGGCCCCAAAGATTTACACCTATCCCACATGCAAAATACCCGCACTTCATCCCATGGTGCCTGAATCTCAACTCTCTACAGTATCAATTCAAGTCTCATTTAAATTTCATCAGCTTAAAAGTTCCATTATGTAATTATCTTACTACCTAAATTATCTAAATTACATACAAATGAGGCTCTGGGTATCATCTATGCTATGGCAGAATTCCTTTCCATCTGTGAACCTGTGGAACTAGAAACAAGTTATATAAAATAACAGCTATAGGTGATCCCATTCAAAAAAGGAGAGAATGGAAGGGAAAAGGGAGTCATCAGTCCCAAGCAATTTCAAAATGTGTGCAAACTCCATTAGGTTTTAAAGTACTGGAATAATCCTCTGTGGCTTAAGACTTTGCCCTCTGGGCCTGTGGCTCCTAGCTTGTAGTCTTCCTTCCTTTTTTCTTGAAGGGAGCACAGGGTTACAGCTGAGTTTTTCTTATCAGATTGTTTCCTACCTATAGAAGGTTGGGAGTGCAACAACCTTCTTTCAGTTCACTCTCTGTTCATTTTAGTTCAAAGAAGCAGTATTTCTGTTGGTATAACTCCTTGAGATCCTCATGGGTCTCCTGTGTATATCATGGTATTCACTCCATAATGCAGGATGTTCCTGCACAGATCTTTCCTGGATAATCTCACCTCTATTCCTGGCTTTGGCTGAGATGGCTGAGGGAATTCATGCCTAAATCACATGCCAAGGCTATTCAAAGAGACATCTGTGTGATTAAATACTCTGACTTTTTAATCCTTTCCAGAAACGAGCACAATATTGTTCAGTTACACTCTTGGCTTTCTTTCCAGAGCATGCTTTCCTGGTAGTGAATCTCCAAGTTTTAGTGTCTTTTGCAATATGGATAGGCTGACAATTTCCCAAATCATCAAATCTTGGTTTTTTGATTAAGGAACAGCTTTCTCCTCAATTTATCTCTTTTCTTTTCCATTTTACTATAAGCAGCAAGAATAAAGCAGGATGTGACTTCAACACTCTGCTTGGAAATCTTCTCAGCTCAATAATCAAGTTCACTGTTTACAAATTCTGCTTGCCACATTCCTGTAGGACACAATTCAGCTAACTTTTCACTACTATATAACAGTGGTTTTCTTTTCTCCAGTTTCAAATAATATATACCTTATTTCCTTCTGAACTCTCACTAGCAGTCTTTAATATCCACACTTCTGCTAGATGTTCAAGGCAATCTAGGCTTCTTCTATTAGCTCTTCAAAATTCTTCTAGTCTCTGTCCACTTCACAATTTCAAAGTCACTTCAACATTTTTAAGTATTTATTACAGCACTGCCATGTTTCAAGGTACCAAAATATATATAGATTTCCTACCACTGCTTAACAAATTACCACAGACCTATTCAATAAAATATAAATTTGGAAGTCAAAGTCTAAAATTGGTATTTGAGTCTTTTTTCCTTCTGGAGACTCTAGGAGAGAATTTGCTTTCCAGTTTCTGGAGGCTGCTTTTGTTGACTCATGGCCCCTTTCAGTTCAGTTCAGTTCAGTTCATCAGTCGTGTCCGACTCTTTGAGACCCCATGAATCACAGCATGCCAGGCCTCCCTGTCCATCACCAACTCCCGGAGTTCACTCAGACTCACGTCCATCGAGTTGGTGATGCCATCCAGCCATCTCATCCTCTGTCGTCCCCTTCTCCTCCTGCCCCCAATCCCTCCCAGCATCAGGATCTTTTCCAATGAGTCAACTCTTCGCTTGAGGTGGCCAAAGTATTGGAGTTTCAGCTTTAGCATCAGTCCTTCCAATGAACACCTGGGACTGATCTCCTTTAGGATGGATTGGTTGGATCTCCTTGCAGTCCAAGGGACTCTCAAGAGATTCAAC
>NW_011494894.1:6373063-6388319 GCF_000754665.1 Bison bison bison
CTCAAGAGTCTTCTCCAACACCACAGTTCAAAAGCATCAATTCTTTGGTGCTCAGCTTTCTTTATAATCCAACTCTCACATCCATACATGCCCACTGGAAAAACCATAGCCTTGACTAGACGGACCTTTGTTGGCAAAGTAATGTCTCTGCTTTTGAATATGCTATCTAGGTTGGTCATCACTTTCCTTCCTAGGAGTAAGTGTCTTAATTTCATGGCTCCAATCACCATCTGCATTATTATTGTTAATGATGCCCCCTTTATCCATTTTCAAAGTCAACCCCTTAGCATCTCTCTTCTGTGACCTTCTTTATATCTTTTTTTAATATATTCTTCTTTATATCTTCTTTTTCTAATTCTTATCTTCCTGCATCACTCTTGTAAGGATCCTTGTGATCATTCAGAATAATCTCTCCATGTCAAGATCCTTAATTTAATCAAAATTACTTCCTTTTTTCCATGTAAATGAACATATTCACAGGTTCTAAGAATTAGGATGTAGACAAACCGGGAGGTTGGGGGGGGGGTCATTATCCAGCCTATCACATCTGTAAAACTCCATTAACTAAGGCCAAACCAATATCAAAATGCAGGTCCACGGCTCTCCATGAATAGTCACACAGGGAGAGAAACATAAACTAAAAGAACTAGTGGAAAACCATCGCAGAGAAACACAATGGCCCATTCTTCACTAAATCGCTATTGCATGGTCCTTCTGTGGCAGGCTGTGCTAGGGAATCAAAGGTATGATCCCTATCCACTAAAAACAAAGAGAAGAGACTTTAAAAAAGATAGACATATGTGTGTTGCAAGCACCTGCAATGACACAATTCGGAGGAAGGATCAGGGGAGTTTCCTGGAGAAGGAAAGGCAGGGTTGGGTCTTGAAGGGGGAAGAATGTATACCTGGCAGGGAGAGAAGAGAACCAGGGGTGCAGAGCTATATGGAGCCCGGCAGATCCAGAGAGAACGTGGGGTGCAAAAGACAAGGTGGTGAGGTGGGCAAGGGCTGGCCTATAAGGGGCTCATGCTGGGCGCTTAGATTTTGAAACAAGGTGGAACTACCGAAGGGGTTCATGAAGCTTCTGTCGTGTCCGAATTGTGTTTCAAAAATGGAATCGGAGAAGCTGGGTGGGGGAGGGGGGCGCAAAACAGGGGAAGAGGATTAAGAGGTACAAACTAGTAGGTATAAAATAAATAAGATACAAGGGTGTAAGGTACAGCACAGGGAATACAGCCAATATTTTTATAAACATTTTAAATGGAGTACAATCTATAAAAATATTGAATCACTATGTCATACACCTGAAGCTAATGTAACACTGTAAAACAGTAGTACTCCAATTAAAAAAGAAAGATGGGATCAGAGAGCTGGTCAGGAGGCTGTACCAGCAACTTAGAAGAGATGCTCTGAGAAGCTAACAAGACGAGAGGGGACAGCCCAGCAGATAACAAGACTGTGGGTTCTGGAGTCTTACCGCCGCCCCACTTTCTACTTGCGTCACCTTGAGCAGATTACGTAACCACCATGCTGCAGTTTCCTCACTTACGAAACGGGGGGAAAAGCTGCATCTACTTCCCTGGCTTGCCTGTTGTACAGGAAGTGCATATCACATGCCAGCTTGTATTGATACGATAACCAATTACTCTGGGAATTAGAGACAAGGGAACAGATTTGAGGGTTGTCAAGAAAATCACTGAGCGTCCACTAGGTACTAGGCACTTTGTTAGGCTTTGAGGATAACAGTAAGAAAAGATCAATGAGAGTCCTAGCCTCCGGGAGCAACTGCAAATACGTGAGGAAAAACCCCAAATGCAAAACAATAATAGAAGAATAGAAAAGATGGGAGGTCAACTGGGTGCATACAGGAGATGGAAAAGTATTGTGAAGGATGGCAGCCAGATCTCTGGCTTAGCTGACAGTAGGAAATGGTGGTGACTAAATGGAAAATAAAGAAGGTTTAGGGTTACTAATTAAAAGGATGGACTATGGATATAAATAAGCACTTTTACTTTTCTGATACAAATAGTGGATGGGTTGACATTCCAAAATAAAGGTATCTTTCTCTGCAAGCAAAGGAAAGCTGACACAGCTATTAACACAGAAATGGGCTAGGCAGTGGTGCACTGTTCTTGAAGGGAATGAAACTGAAACTTGAGAGCCTGGATCATGATGTCCTAAAGAATCAAAATAAATTAGGAGAAAATGTCTTTCTGAATGGATACAGTAAAATGCAATTATTTTTTAGACACATCCTTTACTTATTATGGATAAGTAAACATACGGACTTTAAAAAGTGCTTGCTCCTTGGAAGAAATGACAAGCCTAGACAGCATATTAAAAAGCAGAGAAGGTCCATATAGTCAAAGCTATGGTTTTTCCAGTAGTCAGGTATGGATATGAGAGTTGGACCATAAAGAAGGCTGAGCGCCAAAGAATTGATGCTTTTGAACTGTGGTGCTGGAGAAGACTCTTGAGAGTCCCTTGGACTGCAAAAAGATCAAACCAGCCAATCCTAAAGGAAATCAACCCTGAATATTCATTGGAAGGACTGATGCTGAAGCTGAAGCTCAATACTTTGGCCACCTGATGCAAAGAGCCATCTCATTGGAAAAGACCCTGATGCTGGGAAAAACTGAGGGCAGGAGGAGAAGGGGTGACAGAGGATGAGATGGTTGGATGGCATCATCGACACAATGGACATGGGTTTAAGCAAACTCCGGGAGATAATGAAGGACAGGGAAGCCTGGCATGCTGCAGTCCATCAGCAAAGAGTAGGACACGGCTGAGCGACTGAACAACAACAATCCATATGAAGCCTAACCAACATTCATGTAGGAGCAAGGCAGTGAGAGGGAGGTGCTTGTGCCAGAGGGATGGCAGGAACGCACTACCGATAGAGAGAACACCTGTCTGAAGGCCCAGCATTTATTGGTGGGAATCTGACCTTGGGCCAAAGGGATTGAGGTGGTCAAGCAATGGCCCCTCTCTCCCTGGCTGTCATATTTGCTTATCATCTTCATTTCACTTTTCAAGACCCTACGGCACTCTGTAATGACCTATACGTAAATACCTATATATGTAGAACTGATTCACTTTGCACTACAGCAGAAACTAACACAGCATTGTAAATCAGGGAGCTTGCTGGTGGAAGAGAAGTAAGAATGACCACAACATCTTTTATTCTCCTGCCTATGAACTCTTGATATGAAAAAAAAAATTCTAACACTATATATATTTGTATAAAAAATAAATTCTGTTGCATCTATTGTAATTTTTTAAAGTGTGCTTAAAAATCTTTTTACATTTTCCCATATAGGAGCTTTTAATTTGATGACTGGTGGAAAAGAACTGACTTCTTTTTTCATTTATCATCTCTTTCTTCATTTCTACCATGAATCCTAGCTAATTCTAAATTTAGCTCCTAACCCTTATGCTCTCTCCTATACTCTTCTGTAACCTCTTCCCACCAGAAGTCAGAGTAAATGAGGGGAAGTTGCTGCTTTAATAGTAACCCCCAGGCTGTCTAGTTAATACAAGCATTAGTTCTGTCATGGTACAATTATTTTACAATGTGGACTCAGTCACTAGATTTTTATACACAGACTTGACAGTCAATAATCAAATCTGGTGTTGTTTCATTATTGATGTCCTTTTAGCCCAGGGCGAGGAAGGCTGGTTGGTTGCAGCTAGCATTTGGGTTGAACAATCTCTTTAAAATTGAAATATGGCACTTCGGGCAATAGAGTAAACACATCTTTTTATTTTCTCCTTTTAGAGAAATGTGCTGCTAGAAATATCTTCATTCAAAATGTCACACATAGAATGGACTCTGAAATGTTTTAAAGGGGGTGTGTTTAACCATGACTGTCTTTATCTCCTCAGTCGTTTGGAAGCTTTCTAGAAAAGCCTTCTTTCTGATCTTTCTGTCCATACTGACCCTCAACTTGGGTGTTCATTCCCAACGAACATGCAAGCTGAGCACTTTCCACTGATGTGGGACCATGGTGGAATTGGACTGGGCCCCCTTTGGCAATGCCACCAAGCTGGGGAGACAAGGTAAGAACAAGTGAACTATGTCCCCGGGTCTTGTCATTTCTTATTTCTTCAAGGTTCCTTTATAAGGGGGCTTCCCATGTAGCTCAGTCGGTAAAGCATCTGCCTGCAGTGTGGGAGAGACCTGGGCTCAATACCTGGGCCAGGAGGTTCCCCTGGAGAAGGAAATGGCAACCTACTCCAGTATTCTTGACTGGAGAATCCCGTGGACAGAGGAGCCTGGCAGGCTACAGTTAATGAGATTGAAAGAGTCAGACATGACTTAGGGCTATCTTTGGAGGCTTTCAAATTAGGGGCTTCCCAGGTGGCTCAGTGGTAGAGAATCCACCTGACAATGCAGGAGATGTGGGTTCAATTCCTGGGCTGGGAAGATCCTCAGGAGAAGGAAATGGCAACCTGCTCCAGTATTCTTGCCTAGGAAATCCCATGGACAGAGGAGCCTGGTGGGCTACAGTCCACAGAGTTGCAAAGAATTGGACAGGACTTAGTGACTGAACAGCAGCAAACAACAACAATGGTGTAAAATAAGCTTTAGGACACAGAGTCACTAACTTTTTGAGTCCTCTAATGTTTTCATCTTCACTTCTAATTTGTTTGAAACAGAATGCATTTTGAATTTTTGTATGTAGTTGTCTTGGTGGCTCAGATGGTAAAGAATCTGCCTGCAATGTGGGAGACCTGGGTTTGATCGCTGGGTCAGGAAGATCCCTGGAGGAGGGCAGGGCTACCCACTCCAGTATTCTTGCCTGGAGAATTCCATGGACAGAGGAGTCTGGCGGGCTACAGTCCATGGGGTTGCAAAGAGTCGGACACAACTGAATGACTAATACTGACATTTATGCTGGGCAAATAATACACATATCCAGTGGTATGCTGAAGCTGGCTCTTACTAGGGTGAGTCAATTGTCCTTCAGGAATTCTGTGAGTGAACTGCTGGAGACTTAAAATCAGTTTTGTGGGACTAGTTACACTATGGAAATTGGCAAATGGTATAAATCAGGACTTTTCTCCCCAGAGACCTGGTTTATTAACCCTCTGTGTGTATGTATGTATGTATGCATGTGCGCATACATGATTCTGTGTGTGTGTGTGTGTATCCTCTCCTCAAAATAAATACTCTTTATATGTGGTTGAGAAGAAACCACAGTTCAGGGAAATATTTTGGATGAACCAGACTGGAGTATCATCATGGTACTTAAAAAATTTGGGTTCAGGGGACCTAAATTCTTGGCTTTCCTCATCTTCAGTCCTTGGACGATGCCAAGGCCCTCTCCACAGCATAGCAACCTTTCTGTGCTAATGCCAGTGAGATTCTCCTCCATCCTTAACTCACCGTTCTGTCCCCTTGGTTCCCATCTTCAGATTACCACCTAGCCAAGACCCATTTCTAGCATCCTTATGTCTTGTAGAAAGCTCTAGTTTTCCTCCTCTAAATCAGGCAGCTGTCTATTTAGGAGTGTTCTTTGAAAGAACACTGTAACCTGGATACGAATGTGTTTCCTTGTTTAGCTTTCTGAAGCAAAGTTAAACCTCCAACAAAATGTGAGGCCAATAACAATTTAGCTAGTGTGTGTACAAGAGGACTTTCAACCCTGCTCTGGAAAAGTCTTACACTTCCATTCAGTGACTGGAAGACGGAAATGTGAGACAAGTGGCAATGGGAACTGCTGCTTCCCTGTCCAAATGAATGAACCGCCAGCTGCTCTTCAGCTTCGCTGTCTTCCTGCCAACTTCAAGTCCACCCAGAGACTATGAACAGGAGCTGCAGAAGCAAGTCAAGGCATCATGGCATACCACATCAGCCTTGCGAAAACAGGGCAAAGAAACACCATGATGACACCCTCACCCTTCTGGGTAAAGGCATTTCCTCCTTCACTGTTGCTGGCACAGACTTCAGTCATGGCACCTCAGCTTATCTGTTTACACAGCTCTTTCTTTTTACCACATGCTGTTCCACACGCTTCAGTCTAATAGAATGTAAGCCAGGTGACAGTGGTAGGTGTTCAATAAAGGTTTGTTTGAGGAAACAATCAGTGAATATTTGTCCTCCTTTATTCGAGTGCTACACTGTTTGGCAACATGAATTCCCCCTCAGAACATGAGCCTCCCTGGTGGCTCAGACGGCAAAGAATCCACCTGCAATGTGGGAGACCTGGGTTCGATCCCTGGGTTGGCAAAATCCGCTGGAGAAGGGATAGGCTACCCACTCCAGTATTATTGGGCTTCCACGGTGGCTCAGCTGGTGAAGAATCCGCCTGCAATGTGGGAGACCTGGGTTCAATCCCTGGGTTGGGAAGATCCCCTGGAGGAGGGCAGGGCAACCCACTCCAGTATTCTTGCCTGGAGAATTCCATGGACAGAGGAGCCTAGTGGGCTACACAGTCCATGGGGTCACAAACAGACACGACTGAGAAACTAAGCACAGCAGAACACCAGGCTGGGCACTGAAAGGGCAGGAGGGTCTTGGGAATGAACTCTGGAGCTGGGGGCATAGGGCTGGGGGGCACCAAAGGGAAAGAAGGAATGGTGCTTTTATTGCAGTTTTCACTAAAATTGTGACTGGGGCCCCATGGGAGTAAAGAGCGAGGAGAAACATCTGTCTGAGCACATGGGCATTGTCACATATAAGAAGCTAAATTACAAGAACATCAGGAGTTTTAAAAAATAGATTTTTACTTATTTCAAAGAAGGATAAAGAGCTTAGCATATGTCATTTTACTCTAAATACCTTTGAGATATTTTCACCATAAACTGTTTGGATACTAACAGTAATCCATGTCAGCTGTTACTCTTAATTATAATACTGATCATGGCATGCAAGACCATCTACAAAATGTATAGCAAACTAGAGTCATCAAATTCACGGAGATAGAAAGCAGCCAGTTGTTGCCAGGGACTGGGAGGAGGGGAGACAGGCGAGTTAAGTGTTTAATGGGTACAGAGTTTTGGTTTTGCAAGATGAAAAAAGTTTTGGAGATGGATGATGGCGATGCTGCACAAACATGCGAACATGTTTAATGCCAACGAACTGGCTACTTAAAATGGTAAACTTAAGCTATGTACAGTGGTGAAAACCATTCAAGTTTTCCACCCAGTTGAAAAAAAGTGCATAGCAAAATTTGGAAGTAGTTCTCATCTCCAGCCTCAAAAAGATTTTCTTGCTTGCTTTGTCAAATCTATTTTATGTTCTTTCTTTATTTTTATACACTTCAAAATCAATATTAAACAGAAAAGACATTTATATACAAATATCTGTTAAAACATATCCTTATATGTTTATAAAGTCTGCAGTCCCAAAGGACAATAGGCATGTTACATAATCCATTGAAATGCGGTGATCCGCAAGTCTGGCTGCAGTGGGAAAAACTACACATCCCGTTAACAGTCCAGCTACGCAGGAACTTTTACATTGCTTTATGTCACACGTGCAGAATACTTTAACTGCCCTTGGACTTTGGGAACTCCGTGCAAATGAACTTTGTGAAAAGCTGGTAGGTCTCAGTTTGTTTATGACTCCAATGCCAATCAACTTTACAGGGAAAAATATAATTTTCCAGCGGAAGGCAACAAAGCCAGACTAAAAACTGACAGCAGCTGAGAGGAAACTAGACTGAGTGTAAGGATCTTATTGGGGAACAACCAGAGTTCAGAAAAGAGGTGCATGGTGAGGTCTAGAGAACGGGGGCTCTAGACACGGCCAGATCTTCAAAAATCAGACTCTGCCATTTAGTGTCCATAAATTTTGCACACGAAAATTCTCAGAGCCTCAGTTAATTTCTCTACAAAATGATGGTAACAGAATGTCTTTCATAAAGTAGTAGTAGCTCATGAAATGAGATTAAATACAATGATGCAAGCATCTGGAACATGGTAGATATTTAATCATTCTTAGATATTATTATTACTTATCTTCATGATATAAGTTATTTATTACTATGATTACATTTTTAGGATTATAGTAGTACGTATGTACACTTCTGAAAAGTAACCAGGTCAACCTCAAAGACTTGGTCTTTTTTTTCACATACTGTACCATACAATTTACTCATTTAAAGTATGCAACTCGGTGATTTTTAGTATTTTCACAGATATGTGCAACCATCTCCATAGTCAACTTTAGAACATTTTCTATCATCCCCAAATAAACCTCTGTACTCATTAGCACTTACTGTTTATTCTCCCCTAAACCTTCCTGCGCCTTGGCAACCACTAATCTATCCTCCATCTCTGTGGATTTGCCTGTTCTGATCATTTTATTCACATGAAATCTTCCAACATGCAGCCTGAAAGACTTGTTCAGAAACACTTTTTGTTGGAATGTTTTGGGGTATTTTGGAGCAAGGAAGCCATCTCTAAAGATGGTCTAGTCTCTCCCCTTTACATCGGTAGTAACCACTGTCTAGAGAGATAAGAGGATGTGGTGAATGTCACACTGTAAGAGGCAGAATTAAAAACCTATCCTTGTTGAAGTCTGACAGAAAACAACGAAGTTTTGTAAAGCAATTATCCTTCAATACATTAAAAAAAAACACCTACCCTTTAATCCAGGGCTCCCCCGCTCTGCTCTAGAACTTTCACAAGTGGCAGAGTCATAAAAGCAGCTGAATGTTCAAACCGCATCTTCTCCTTCTGGAAGTAGGTGAAACATGGGGAACTTGCTCTGTCCTGAGATGGTTGAATGAGTGATGATGCCAGCACCTAGAGTGCCAGCTAGGTGCCAGGTATGTTGTTGTTCAGTCGCCCAGTCGTATCCGACTCTTTGTGACCCCATGGACTGCAGCATGCTAGGCCTCCCTGTCCCTCACCATCTCTTGAAGCTTGCCCAAGTTCATGTTCATTGTATTGGTAATGCCATCCAGTCATCTCATCCTCTGATGCCCTCTTCTCCTTCTGCCCCGAGTCTTTCCCAGCCTTAGGGACTTTTCCAATGAGTTGGCTGTTAAAATCAGATGACTAAAATACTGGAGCTTCAACATCAGTCCTTCCAATGAGTATTCCGGATTGATTTCCCTTAAGCTTGACTGGTTGGATCTATACCTGAGGACGAATCTAGGGGTATGTTTGGCAACCCACTCCAGTGTTCTTGCCTGGAGAATCCCAGGGACAGGGGAGCCTGGTGGGCTGCTGTCTATGGGGTTGCATAGAGTTGGACACGACTGAAGCGACTTAGCAGCAGCAGCAGCATTGAATTGGGCTTCCCTGATAGCTCAGTTGGCAAAGAATCCACCTGCAATGCAGGAGACCCAACGAATGGATCCCAAACTTTAACAAATGTACCTAAGAAGCCTGAAGAGCATGAGCAAATGATCTGGTTCATGTACACCCCGCTATGATACAGCCTCAGGGGACCAGAGTCGAGGATCCCTGGCTGTCTGTCCTAATGAAGTGTGGGACACTAGGCAGCCGCCTGGAAGCTCCGTGCACACAGGATGGGTGTGTGGACTGCGGGCTTCAGCGATGCAACAGGACTTGTCAGTTCAATAACTTTCAAGGGCTGCATACTTGGATCTACTGACTTGGGCTGGTAGGGATCCCAGAGAAAGGCACATGTCATCTCATCGTGGAGAGTCCAATCCTCCTTGCCAGCACTCTAGGAGCCAGACAGGGAAAAGCAACAATGCCAAGGACCTTGGCACTCAGGATGCAGACTTTCACTTACAAGCCCTGAGTTCATCTTGGCGTGCTAGCCCTCAATAGTGCCCAGCTGGAAAGAGCGTAGAAGGAGGCCCAAGAGTCTGATTTTCACACCGACTTGCAATGAATCCTCTTGTTTTCAGCTCCACTTTTCCCTCCATTTCCAGAGACATCTGTGCTAGCAATTCCTGTTGCTCATTGTGCAGTGTGACTGGCTTTCTTGGGTTTGCTAAGTCCATTTCCACTCTCTCTTTTCTGTTCTTAGTCATAGAGGATTATTATTATTGCTCTGCAGAATCTTTAACTGTTTTTTTTTTTTTTTAAATCAGCGTTTCAGAAGAAATAAAAGGTAACAGCTATGATCCGCCTGTCCTACCCAGTCTAATCTAAGCATCTTGCATACTTTGTCTACTTAGACAATGTATGCAGTAGTTGTTATTATTATTCCCATTCAGAGGTGACAAAATGAGTTTCAGCAAGTTGCCCAAGGTCTCTCAGAGAATTTGAACTCAGGAATTTCTGATGTCAGATCCCAAACTATAGCTCATGACCACATCCAAGCATTCACAGTGAAATAATGATAACCATGACCATTGATCATCACTGAGCTTTCACTATGTGCTAGGTTTCCAAGATGCTTGCATTAACTGCAACAGCTCCCTGACACAGGTACTATAACTATTAACCTGTTTTACAGAAAAGAAAACTAAGTCACAGGGCAGTTAAGAGCCTGCCCAAGATCACAAAGCTCACAGTTTGGCTTCAGAGGCTGTGTTTTTAACATATACCAAAGGCGGTTAAACATACTATGTCCACCTTGTGGATTTCCAGAATCACCCAGCTGCGCTTTTCCTCTTTCCTAGATGACTTACTCCAAAAGAAAACAAAAATCCCTTTAAACTAGCCAACTAAAGCACAGACAATGAATAGAAGACAGCCACAGTTAGAGCAAAATCATTTCAAAAACATTTGCAAAAGAAATTATTCCACTAGAATAACCTGTCTGCTTGCTTCTGCTCAGTCACTCAGTTGTGTCTGACTCTTTGCAACCCCGTGAACTGTAGCCCACCAGTCTCCTCTGTCCATGGGATGATTTTTTTCAGGCGAGAATACTGGAGTGGGTTGCCGTTTCCTCCTCCGGGGATCTTCCAGATCCAGGGATTGAACCCGAGTATCTAGCATCTCCTGCATTGCAGGAGGATTCTTTACCCACTGAGCCATCAGGAAAGTCCACTAGATTACTCCATAGTTACCTTCAGACATTCAAGTCAGGAATAATGTGAAGAATGTGCCAATATAACTGGACATGTGAAAAACATATACTTTTTAGACAGGAAATGAGAGCTAGAATTTGCTTCCTAGTATGAAAGCCTAAAGTTATGTATGCTAGGGAGTGTTATTGAACAATTTTAGGGTTTGCTTCCTTTTGGTGTTAGATTTGCATGTGGCAGTGCCATGGGCTTATAGTTTTCAATTAAAGTCTGTTTAACCTCAGTCTGGTAACTGTTAACCAACACAATATTTCACTGCAGAAGAAACTGAAGAATAAGTTATATTCATTATAGGTACAGTTAGTTCTTACTCATGACAGAAACATTAATCACCCATTATTTTCTTTTCCAGTTGCATGTCCAAGAACTCAGTTAAAAGATAATGAGATGTAGGTGTTAAACCCAAAGGAGGTGGAAATGTCTCTGGAGCATTATTGATGGTGTAAAGGCTTGTGTCCTGGGGTAGTGAATGGAAACTGTGAGCTAAAGGAAGCACAAAATCAAATTAGTGGAACCAAAACATTAGCAATCAGGAAATCTTAGTTCTAACTCCCTTGCTCCACAATTAAGCTAAATTAGCTAAATACTTGTTAAATAAATCATGATTCAGGAAATACATAAGATTAGGATGGTGAGAAAGCACAGCAGTGCTTATGCTGAACTGACACAATTTTGGCCACATGAGCTCAGTCCAAAACAGAAAGTGGGATATAGTTAAAACATATGAAAGGCCAAACAACATGCAGAACCACCCCTAGAGGCCACCCAATCAGGAATTAAGCATTTGGATAAACAGATAGCCTTCTCTGAACTTTTAATAGTGGTCTAAAACATTATTTATTCTGAAACTATTCCTAGTTCTACATAAAATAATTTTAGTAGTGGATGTTTAAATTTTCTTGTATGCATAAAAATTATCTTTTAACCTCAGCACTTACAAGTTTGTGGCATTTTCATATTTGCTTTTTAAAAGGAAATGAAGAAAAATCATCTGTGTATGCCAAAAGCTACAATGTGATGAACGACAATTTAACCAATCTATGACCATGTGACCTTGATTATTCTCTTATAATCTCTCCCACATGGACTTGCTCTGATATTTTAGGCAGCTGCTAGTGCAGTGCTGCGCAAACGCTGCTGGACAAACTGAATGGACAGCAATGTGCGCCAGCTCCTATGGAGCTTATCCGGGTTGATGGGGCCATTCCTAGAGTTCAGGGAGAGCCATTAGTCTATCACTGCAGTTTAAAGGTAGCAGTGAATAACCTAACACCACTCTGCTAAAAGAACATTTATTTACCTTCTTGGAAATGACTAAGTCAAATGTGATTTTTCTCCTTTCAGTTCGCAAGTCCAAGGAAACGACTGCTCACAATCAGAACATGTGACAGCTTCTAAGGACTGAGGTCAAGTGGTTTTTCCTGCTAAAACCACGTGACATACTCCGTGGACTAGTTTTCTAAACCTATTTAGGGTGCGCTTGGGAATAGCTTGCAGCAACATACACAACAAACACAGGTCCTTTTTCAGTTGGCAACTCTGAAGCTACTATTCTGAGATACAGACTAAAAACAGAAAACTCTAAAAGCCTTGCAGTGGGTGAAAACTGATTCTAAGATGATTCTTTTAAAAAAGAAACTGGGTGAAAATTCCCAAAATGTATTATCTAAAAACATCCTAAAAATATATCTATTAATTGGCAACGTCAGACTTTTGGAACCCAAAGTTACTTTTGAGGGACCAATTTCAAGGATTTAGGAGAGCACACACTTCAGATATGATATTGGAGCTGAGGCAAGTAATCAGCTTATGTCCTGTAACCAACACATCTGTTGATCCCAACATGCCAAATTGTGGTTTCATCTTGTCACTGAATGCATGCTGTTACCTGGGTATTATCTACCTGACTTTATCAGGCCAAGGGCCTCTAGCCCTGCCCAAGGTGGTCTGTCAAGGTTTACCAGATGTCTGCACCCCCAGTACTTGCTGCCATGGAAATTGGGGGGTCATACTTGTGTATCTCTGAGGATGGCAGAGGGTTGGGTGAGGGAACCAGCTCTGAATTTCATGAAAATGCCTTCGTGTTCTGCACTGGTAGATTCTCCTTGGACTAGGCAAACCCACTGACCTGCAATTTATTCTAAATATGGTAAATGCTCTTGTCAAGATGATCTCCACTAAAACTGAATTAGTCCATAAAGGCTGGAAATGATCTCTACTTAAAAGATTTCTCATAGAGAACACAAATAGCATTGCAAACAAGTGATGTTTAACAAAATTAAGAAAATAATCGCTTTTCAAAAGGCCCTTAAGCACATTAGTGGGTATCGTTTACATATAGACAACTGAAGCACTAATTAAAAATAAGTCCCATCTAGTCATTAAACCAATGGCATCCCATTCCAGTACTCTTGCCTGGAAAATACCATGGATGGAGGAGCCTGGTAGGCTGCAGTCCATGGGGTGGCTAAGAGTCGGACATGACTGAGCGACTTCACTTTCACTTTTCACTTTCATGCATTGGAGAAGGAAATGGCAACCCACTCCAGTGTTCTTGCCTGGAGAATCCCAGGGATGGGGGAGCCTGGTGGGCTGCCGTCTATGGGGTTGCACAGAGTCGGACACGACTGAAACGACTTAGCAGTAGTAGTCATTAAACCGGCAATGTAAAAACTGCTATTAGTCACCATCTCTTTAATCTGTAATCAAAGATCATTCAAGGTAAAGAGAAGAATTAATGTCATGGAGGTCTCTGCCAGGAACTGGCTCCTTTCAGAGATGGTGAGCCAGGGATCATCCTGTTTATAGTTGAGGATTCTGGAGAGTCTGCCCCTGGGGGTCATGACTTGCTGGTCTGGGACGTCTAGAGTTGATGGGGAAGAAGACTTGGCAGGGGTGGAAAAGAGGCTGGTAGCCCCAGCTCTGAGTGTGTGTGTTAGTCCCTCAGTCGTGTCCAACTCTTTGCAACCCCATGGACTGTAGTCTACTAGGCTCCTCTGTCCATGGGATTCCCCAGGCAAGAATACTAAAGTGGGTTGTCACGTCCTTCTCCAGGAGATCTTCCGAACCCAGGGATCGAACCCAGGTCTCCTGCATTGCAGGCAGATTCTGTACTGTCTGAGCCACCAGGGAAGCCTGGGAGCCTCAGTTAGGTGCTCCTTTACCGAAAAAAAGACACCTAACAAAGACTCTTGCAGCTTGAGTCTCCAAAAGGGTTTATTATAATACTTGAAAGGAAAAAAGCCTATAAGTTGCCTTTTCTTTGGCTCAGATGAACCAGTATAGTTTTGCTAGCATTGAAGAGAAACATTACTAGAAATTCTGAGTTTATACACATCAGAGAACCTTATACATTCTAGTAGGTTAATGTAAAAGGCTTTTCATTTCTAGGTTTGCAAATATCTATCACACCTTTTCTTTGGTGCTTAGAAGCTCCAAACCTGAATTACTCTTCAATTTCATCTTTACTCCCCTTTGAGTAAAATAATCCAATATCTATTAGGCACTAATACGACAAGCACAGTGCTATATTGTCTCCTAAGGCAAGGCAAACAGAACCTTCTCTTTTGGCCTCTTCAGCCAAGCAGGAAATGTGATTAATCATGATTGTTTAATGGATGTCTACTCTGTATCGGGCGACTTACATGAATTCTCACTAACCCTTTAAATCACTTGGCATTTTACTGACTGCCTGCAACAGCAAGTACATACAGGAGACTCCTTATCCAAATGTTACACAGAAGGAAATTGAAGCTCAGAATGTATTAAGCAGGTTCACAAAGCTAGGTACTGGCAGAGTCTGAACTCTGACCTCTCATCTGTCCTCTCTCTGCTACTCCTGGCTTCCAGCTACAGAGACAGCATTACCCAGGAGCAGTGAGCCCCCACTTAGCTCTTACCAGGCATCGTCCACCATTTTTATGTCTATCAGGGGCTTCTCTGATGGCTCAGCAGGTAAAGAAACTGCCTGCAATGCAGGAGATGTAAGTTTGATTCCTGGGTTGGGAAGATCCCTGGAGGAGAGCATGGCAACCCATGCCAATCTTGTCTGAAAAATCCCATGGACCGAGAAGGCTTTTGGGCTACAGTCCATGGGGTTGCAAAGAGTCAGACACGATTGAGCACAAGCACCTTTAGGTGTATTAACTGACCTGACACTCTCAACAATTCTATGAGGAAGTACTGCTATTATCACAGTCACCATTTCACATGAAGAAACAAGAGCACATAAGACTCTGACCTCCGCTCACAAAAGGCATCTGCCAACCCAACAACCGGGGGCGGTGGGGGGGGGGG
>NW_011494894.1:6388419-6405020 GCF_000754665.1 Bison bison bison
CCTCACCAGGGGTGGCAGCTGGCTGCCAAGGACACTGAGTTGGAGGTATTGGAAAGACGTCCCTCTACTGGAGTAGATGGCTGTCCTTGACCTCAGACCTTCTTCTAGCTAGAAATTCCTAGATGCTTGTGTTTACAACCTAATGGTTTATGTATATTTTGACTTTGGAATTCCTGGCACAGAAAATGGATGTTAAAAAAAGAAATTCTAGAGATTATTCCAGGAAATTAAAAAAACAAAACAAAACCCATAATTTGTCACCTTGCCAATATTCAGAGAGCCCGAGTGAAATTAGCAGTCATCACTCACAAGTCAGGGCCACAGAAGTCAACTACAAATGACCATTAAAGATTGTATATTCAGTGATACAGGTGCTGGAAGCTTCTTATTAGTCTTGGGGAAGATGTAAAAAGTGGTAGCTGAAGAGGAAAGCAGAAAGCTCGGGGAACACAGTAACTAACTTTCCACTTTAATGGCTGCTCATGAATTAGTGAAAAGGGAAGGAAGAGGAGACAGAAACTGGCCTGCCGTGGCCAGTCCTGAGAGAGCTGGACCCAGGCTCTGTAGCCAGTGGCCCTAAACTCTTTACATTCTGAAAATCAAGCAGATAAAGCAGGACACATGTTAGACTTTGTATATAGACTTGTGCCTGAATTCAGTTAACAAACAGGGGCTTATCCTGATGTCCTTTAGGACAACTGCATGCTGGTGAAGTCCCACCAGAATCCCCACTTCATGAGTGAATGGCTGTGCCCAGATCACAGTGGGGTTATTGAACACATAAGGGTCCATCAGCTACAGTCTGGGGTAGTACTGCAAGCTACTGGTGGTAATTTTTTAGAGTTGAAACAAAATTACTTAACAATAATCCAAACTAATGTATAGTCAAAGAGCACCTTAATGATGTGTAATCAAAGAGAACCAGAATGAATCTAAATACTTCCTAAATGGAAATTCAAACTGTATGGAATGATGTCAGTGGGGCATCTCAGGCTAACTCAATACTACAAGAACAATGTTGGATCAATTCATGACCCCCACACTGGTATTCTTGAGAACCAGGAGGCCAAGGCATATACAGTTAAGAATTCCAATTGGTTAGTGCAAAAATCAAACCAGTCAATCCTAAAGGAAATCAATCCTGAATATTCATTGAAAGAATTGACACTGAAGCTGAAGTTCCAATTCTTTGGCAACCTGATGAGAAGAGCTGACTCACTGGAAAAGACCCTGATGCTGGGAAAGATTGAAGGCAGAAGGAAAAGGGGACGACAGAGGATGAGATGGTTGGATGGCATCACTGACTCAATGGACATGAGTTTGAGCAAATTCCGGGAGACAGGGAAGCCTGGCAAGCTGCAGCCCATGGGGTTGCAAAGAGTGAACACGACTGAACAACAAGGTGGAAAGACAGGAGCAGAGGGCAGAGCACATGCACGCAAAAGAGAAAAAAAGATCAGGGACAACTCATAAACAGATAGAACGTCTGCCGATAAAGAAAAACTCTTTACTGTTTGAAGCAAGAGAAAAGCCCATAGAACAAAAACATGAGCATTTTTGGGAACAGAGTGGGAGGGGAGATGACATAAAGGTTACAAGTCTTGTGATGCTCAGGCCACTTTTATCACAATGACTCAGTTGGACAAAAAATAGAAATGGATTTCCTAAGCCAAGACACTCCTCCATTCATCTTCTCCTCTCTAATATTACAGCCAGCCTTCTTAACAGGAAGTACCATGTTTTGCAAAGCATGGAGTATGGCTTTCCCCCACAGGAAAGGGTGACCGTGCCCTGTGCCCTGTCACTAAGCAGACATCACTTGCCCCGGATTTCTAAGGCGGGTTCTATCTTCCCTTCCTTCCTCTTCTTCAACATACTAAATTGTTTCAAAATAAAACATACTAGCCTTTTCTGGTTAAAAACATTATGAAGCAAAGCAAGTGAAAGTGTTACTTGCTCAGTCTGTCTGATACTTTGCAACCCTGTGGACTGTAGACTGAGAGGTTTCTCTGTCCATGGAATTCTCCAGGCAAGAATACTGGAGTGGGTTGCCATTTCCTTTTCCTTGAGACCTTTCCAGCCCAGGGATTGAACCTGAGTCTCCTGCATTGCAGGCAGGTTCTCTACTAGCCGAGCCACCGGGGAAACCCAGGAACATTATATGAGTACACAAACCTGAAAAAGTAGTGAGCAGCGGTCACAGTGGTAGTGATGATGGAAGGTTCCTTTCTTCTTGTTTTTTCTTTTAATAAATCAATAGTGGGCAGCCCCCCGATTCCCTTTCTTTTGGTTGGCCTGACCTCTGGCAGAAGCCCCTTGCCCCTCTTCTCTGCCCACATCCATGAGAGGCACGGGCCTTCTTCGGACAAGGCCTCTGTTACCAGCAGATGCTCTATGACCGCTCTGAAAGCCAGAACAGGTTTCTGGATGTGCTTTGTTAAGTTGCATGAAGCATGCACGGAACAAGGCCCTGCATGTCAACAGGCACTGCACGTTCCTTTTCTCAGGCTGACATACCCCACGGCTTACCCAGCTCTCATCTGCCTCGGTTTGTTTGTCCAAGAAGCCAAATAAAACTGTCAGAATATAGACTGCGGTGGTGAATACTGTGAATCCTCTTCTGAGTGTGTGTGGTGTGTGTAAGTGTGTGTGCATGTGTATGTGTGTGTGTGAAGTGAGCCATTACTAATTAGGATACCATTTCTTACATTCCTTTCTAGAATACAGTCCAACACAAAGCAGAAAGGAAACAGCTAAGCTTTATCTCCAGCTAGCAGCCATCCCAGCCTGGAGCTAAAGTGAGTTCATCTCAGGGGTCCATGGTATCCAGATGGCCTGGAGGGCGAGCAGGGTGCTCCCTGTGTGCAGGAGGTACAAGGTTGCCTGCAGAGAAGTTATTCTTCCTGGAGGAAGCATTGTTAGCTAATGCTTCAGTGCTGACATGGAGTGTGATGCATTTTTCCTCACTCAGAACTTCTGATTTACCCAAGCCTCCCGCCCCACCTTACAATCATCTCTCCCCTCAGTCCAATCCCTGCTCCAGAGGTAAAAATAGAAAGGAGGGTTTCCCCCCAAACCTGAGAAGAACGTGAGAGCGCAAGGTAGCCCTGGCCCAGAAAGCTAACAGGTGTCTCTGCGTGTGGGCGGGAGAGTCTGTGTGTGTTCATCCCACATCGGCAGAGAGGACTCTGAGACACGGAGCGCAGTTCCATGAAATGGTGGACTCTGGTGAGTATTCTTCCATAACAAAAACAAGCAGTCTCTGGCCATGGACGTCAGTGCCCTCCGCTTGAGCTCGGAGGGGCTATGCATGTGGAAGCAGCAGCAGCAGCTCATGGGGGCTCTGCCTGGCACCAAGGACTTTCTGGGTGTAGGGCTGCAGTGGCAAGTACCACAAGAAGTCAGAGCAGGGTGAGGGGTCAGGGGAATGTGCAACGTGGTAGGTTTGGGACAAGTCATGCATCAGGTATCTCCTGGAAAGCCCAGGAACAGCTTAGGAACCTCAAAAATGGGGGTGTGTGTGGTCTCTGCTCCCACATAGCAGATAGAGGTAGAGAAACTTATTCATCCATCAGTTCATTCATTCTGAATAAATGGAACTAAAGAGTAGTTCTGAGGAGGGGAAAAAAAAAGACAAGCAAACCATGTGGCCTAATAGAGCTTTTGAGAGTCTCTTGGACAGCAATGAGATCAAACCAGTCAATCCTAAAGGAAATCAACTCTGAATATTAATTGGAAGGACTGATGTGCTGAAACTGAAGCTCCAATACTTTGGTCGCCTGATGCGAAGAACTGACTCATTGGAAAAGACCCTGATGCTGGGAAAGATTGAGGGCAGGAGGAGAAGGGGGTGACAGAGGATAAGATGGTTGGATGGCATAATGACGCAATGCACATGAGCTTGAGCAAGCTCTGGGAGACAGTGAAGGACAGGGAAGCCTGGTGTGCTGCAGTCCATGGGGTCACAAAGAGTTGGACACGACTGAGTGACTGAACAACAATAGAACTTTCATTGTAAAGCAAAGAACAATAAAAACGAGCAAACACACAGATAATATCAAGTCAGGTAGTGAGAAGTAGTAAGAAGTCAATTTTAATACAACTGGATAATAGAGAGTGGGGGCTGGTGGAAAAGACTACTCTATAGCTAGAGGTCAAGGTCTCTAGAATTAGAAAAATTTTTATGTTGTTGTTAGACATACACGCCTATCTATATTTTTGAAATTTACAGTAAACAATAAAAAAGCTTCTTTTTGTTTCCATGTCCAACCATTACAATTAAAAAAACCCTATTATCAGCCGATTTAAGTTACAAGGAATTTTTAAGGGACTGTTCATAGTTTTTTATTGTCCTTAGATTTTATTTTATAAATTGATACAAAGGAAGTAGATCATAAAGTTTGCAAATCTTTGTTGTACACAGACTTCCTTAAGATGATGTGTTTTATCCATTGAATGAGTGAATAAATGAATGAATGAATGAGGCATGATAGCTTGGTTAAGCAGACAGATTTAAAGCCATCGCTTATTAACTTGATTTTGAAGCTTCTATTTCTGTAAAATGGGAGTAAAAACCATAAGCATAGACTTGTGAGGATAAGACAGTGACTTCAGAGTGTGTAGTACAGAGCTAGGCAAAGAGTAAACAGGCATTGACATTTTTTGATTTAAGAATAAACAGCGAGATGTAATTTTTGTTAATTCTGAGCTAGAAATTTAAATAAAAAGGCTTCCCAGGTAGCACAGTTGCTAAAAAGTCTGCCTGCCAATTAAGGAGATGAAAGAAATGCAGGTTAGATCCTTGGGTCGGAAAGATCCCTTGGAGTAGAAAACATCAACCCACTCCAGTATTCTTGCCTGGAAAATTTCATGGATAGAGGAGCCTGGTGGGCAATAGCGCAAGGGTCGCGAAGAGTTGGACGTGACTGAGCACGCACACACACCAAAAGACAGATGGTGAAAAAACTACTGAGTCTAGGATTATTGGTAGAAATCCGGCAGATATTCTCAAGAAAAAAATGGAATTAGTTTATTTCTCCTGGATTTATTAACAGAGTTTAAATCTGTTTTTTCCCAATCTAAAATAATAAAATATATCTTTTTTCATCCTGGTACCTGTAAAAAGTGACAACCAGACTGCATGAAGAGTCAAGGAGATACACACAGTAGGGTTTAAATCCTCTGTACATGTACAAACAGAGATTTGAGATCTGAATGTACAGTGGACGTTTACTAAGTACTATGATGAGCAGCAGGCATGGACCAAGATCCTTCGAGATGGGTTTCTGAATTTAATCCTTTTAAGACAACAGGCAGAAGTATATGGAAAACAGCCCTCCTGGACAAGAGAGCTCTCCTGGACCTTCTCTAGGTCAAATGATAAAAATGTCTATTTTACGTCAATACAGATGTCAAATATGTCACTGCTGTGGTTCTTCTGATAAGCACAGTAATATTTTCATTGTAGAAAATAAATATATTGTCCTACCAAGTGCCATTAACAGTTGAGAATATTTTATGTTAGTTTTACATGTCTTTGTTTCTCTCATTTTTTTTTCTCTCTCTGCTGTTTACTGACAAAACTGGAATTATGTAAATAAATATTCTTGGAACAAATGATTTTTAATGGCTTACACTATTTCATTTATTTCATCTATGGATGAACTATTAAGTAACAATTAGGTCATATTGGAGATTTAGGTTATTTTCAGATTTCTACCATTCCATATAATGCTACAAAGCTATCTTTATACATATCTTTGACTGCCTTCTTCTTAGAAAAAATTACTTGATCAATTTGAACATGAGCATCTATCTTCATGGCTCAAAATATTTTCATCCAGAAAGGTAACAATTTGAACATCAACAGAAGGATATGAATGTCTAACCCATTCTACCCTAGCCAGAAATGACAGTATGATTCGAAAAACGCAAAAAATGTCAGTTACTTAGACCAAAAAATGTATCTTATTGTTTTCTCAAATTTGTCCCTGCTTTTGCTACTAATAAGGTTAATCTACTTTTTCTATATATAGTATTTTCTTTTTCTTTTTTTGCAAACTGTCTATTCATGTCCTCAGTCCATTTGAAAAACTGGGTTGTTCGGGATACTCTTATTATCTGACAAACCCTTTTCTATGTTAAGGATATTAAATCTTTTGGAGTAATATTTGTTGCAATTTTTTTAAACTGGGTGGTGTTTATCTTTTAAATGTTTGCTGTCTTTTTGTTCTAAGGAGTTTCCAATTTGCATATATTAGTCCTGAATCATGCCTGCCCTGCCCTTTTCTGTCCGACTCATATCCTCTTCTCAGAGAACTTGCTCCTATCCAGAGACATTGGCCTTCCTGGTGATGCAGTAAAGAATCCGCCTGCAATGCAGGATATGTGGAGATGCAGGTTCCATCCCTGGGTCAGGAAGTTCCCTTGTAGAAGAAAATGGCAACCTACTCTAGTATCCTTGCCTGGAGAATTCCTTGGACTGAGGAACCTGGTGGGCTACAGCCCATGGGGTTGCAAAGAGTTGGACAGGACTTATCAACTAAACACAAAAAAATAAGAGAAGGCAGTGGGTCCTCCCTCCTACTAATCAAGGCCAGCTGGTTCAGCATGAAACAGCTAGACAGAAAGAAGCAATGGCAATAGGTTGTGTAACAGAACTCAGGTCCAGTGCTCAGATGCCTGGTCTTTTCAGAAGCTCAAGTAGCGTCTCTATCTTAGCCTCAGGAAGGCCCATCCCAATCACAATCCTTGTGGACTGTGGATTAATCCAAGATCCCTTTCCAGTAAACCCTCCATTTATTTGTGATATTTTAAGTTGGTTTAGTTCCTCACACTCCTAACTATCTTTAATAAAACAATGGTGAAGTAAAGTAATACTTTCCCTTGTGGTTTCTTACACTGCTTTTAAATTTCAAAATCCTTTCCCATCCCAGCATTGGTTAGTCACCTACTTTTTTCTCCTAGATTTAAAAAAAAAATTTTTTTTAAACCCCATGTAATTCCCTGGTTCCCTAAAGTATATTTTGGTATGTGGTTTGCTGAATAATCCATTTTTTTCCCCTACTGGTTTGCTGTGTTCCACATGATCATAAATGCATATGAGTGTGTATATATGTGTGTGTGTGTGTTTGTGTGTATTTCAGGGCTATTCATTCTGTTGCTTTAATTCTTATGCCTGTAAAACATTGTTTTATTTATTGTAGATTTATTAAATATTTTGATACTTGAGATACTAAATTCTTCTTCATCACTTTTTAAAATTGCTTCATAGCAACCCTATCCTAAACTACTTTGTCACCAGAAGATATTTTGAGAGGGAGGGGCTGTGGGCTGGGGAGGGTGGGGAGATGTTGGTTAAGGGGACAAATCCTAGTTATAAGATGAGTAAGTTCTGGGAATCTACTGTTCAGCATGGTGACTAGAGTAAATAATACTGTATTGCATACTTGAAATTTGCTAAGAGAATAGTTCCTACGTGCTCCCACTACAAAAGAAAGGCTGCTGTGAGGTGAAGGATGTGTTAATTAACTGGACTGCGGTATTTCACAAGGAATACATATGAGGGCTTCCCAGGTGGCACAGTGGTAAAGAATCTGCCTGCCAATGCAGGAGACTCAAGAGACTGGGGTTTGATCCCTGGGTCAGGAAGATCCCCTGGAAGAGGAAATGTGAACCCACTCCAGTATTCTTGCCTGGGAAATGCCATGAACAGAGGAGCCTGGTGGGCTGCAGTCCATGGGGTCGCAAAGAGTCAGACACAACTGAGAGATTGAGCACATACATCTATCAAATCAGTTTGTATACTTGAGTATAGACACATTTTATCAAATACACCTCAACAGAGCTGAAAAAACCTATTAAAAACAGGTGTTCTTGTCTTTCATCATGTCACTAACTAGACTATCTCAAGCTCTCAACAGCCAGTTATGTTTTCACCAAGTCCATCTTCACAAAACTAGAAGACACCTGACTTCTGGATGGCCTGATTTACTGCCATGAATTCTGCTCATCAGCCCTTCTGTAAATCCAGAAGGTAGTGAAGAGAAATTTAGCAAACATGCTGTGGGCGGCATGATAATTTGCCTCTTTCTAAAAAACTGAGTGAAGAAAATTGGGTAGTCCGCACAATTAAAACAAACGAATGTGAAGGGAAAATGTTAGTCACTCAGTCGTGTCTGAATCTTTGCAACCCATGTACTGTAGCCCACCAGGCTCCTCTGTCCATGGGATTCTCCAGGCAAGAATACTGGAGTGGGTTGCCATCCCCTTCTCCAGGGGATCTTCCTGACCCAGGGATGGAACCCAGGTCTCCTGCACTGCAGGCAGATTTCTTTACCATCTGAGCCGCCAGGGAAGCCTGCACAATTAAAACAGATTAATGTACTTTCTCTCAAATGGCTTTTAAAAATAGACATTAACAGTCTTACAACCTGATCTAGCACAGTATGCTTCCCTTGATATTAAATCTTGTTAATATTTAAACATCTATTTATATTATTTATTTTTATATAACAATATACAATTGGTACTAGTACCTTAGGGAAAAATAACCATTAACATCTCTAATCACCTAATACATTTTGTTTTTTAACCATCATTCTAAAAGCACTCTCTCTATATATTAATAATTAGCTTTCTCGATGCAGTATAGGAATACAGAAAAATAAACAGAATAATTTGGGGACTTCACTGATTAATTTTTCATTAGAAAGGAAAATGATGGATTAGGGAAAAAAACATCTGCCAGGAATGTCCCAGAACTGCCTCCTCTGCAGTACTTTCCCTACAGCTCCTTACTTGAATCTTTACACATCACAAAAGCAATCAAACAAAAAGGCCGACAAAGATTACCTCACATGCAGAGAATGGGTGGGGAATGCAATGTTATTCCCTTACACATCACAAAAGCAATCAAACAAAAAGGCTGACAAAGATTATCTCACATGCAGAGAATGGGTGGGGAATGCATGTTATTCCAATGTTATTCCCTTTAGTTTAGAGACAGACTAAGATATTTTACAATGCAACAACTAAAAAGGTAAAAATGTTAGTGTATATAATACTTTCCCTGACTTTATATATTTAACACTGTACTTAAATATATTTATTATATTTTAAATGACTGCTGTTAACAAGAAACAAAAAGCAAAGGAAACAAAGTTGAGGGTTGTATAAGTGATTTCTTAATGAGTCTATTTTTTATCAATTTATAAGCACTCTAAACAAGACCTCACATTTGTTGGTATAACAAGAGGGAAAAGAAAAAGTTTTTTTCTTAACTAAGATGTTCACCTGCTTCATCACTATTATTAAACCATTTTGTAGATGATGAAACTGAGGCTCAGAAGTTACTATTCTAAGGTTGTGCAGCCAGGGGACTGAGCAGGATTTGAGCCTAGAGCTCAAGTGCTTTCCAGCCCAAGGAGTTCAGAATCTTTTTGTGTCGGGAACCCCTCTGGTAGTCTGGAAAAGCCAATGTACCTTTTCTCAGAACTGTGTCTTAACATTCTTAAATAAACACATGGAGGTATAAAGCACAAAAGTTGTAACAAAACACATTATCAAAATATTTTTAGGAAAAAAATGTGATATAGCAATGTATATTCTTTATTAAATACTAAATAAGAAGATATACTATAGGTTCTGATAACTATAGTAATTTTGAAGCATTGAAAAGCATTAACATTTCAACAACTTTAACAAATAATAACATCTACAGTGACTTAACCATACTATAAAAACATCTGATTACTGTTGAAAAGTCACAGGTACCACTACTGGTTTGTATCCCACAGTCATAATTCTTGTATTGTTTTCCTAGACACCTTATTTCCTTCTCCAAAGGAAAGTATCCTACATATCTGTCCTATTCAGAAGTCTGAATTTTAGCTCAAGTTTAGTGAAAATAAAGGTGTTAATGTTTTTTCTTGGTCAAGTTCATAGACACTCTGAATTCTGTCTGTAGTTGTTGTCATTCAGTCACTAAGTTGTGTTTGATTCTTTGTGACCGCATGGACTGTAGCACACCAGGCTTCCCTGTCCTTCACTATCTCCCAGAGTTGCTCAAACTCATGCCCATTGAGTCGATGATGCCATCCAACCATCTTGTCCTCTGTCACCCATTTCTCCTCTTGCCCTCAATCTATCCCAACATCAGGGTCTTTTCCAATGAGTGAACTCTTGGCATCAGGTGGCCAAAGTACTGGAGCTTCAGAATGCTGTCTGTAGACCCCTCAGGGACTGATTAAGTACTGAACTGGTAGATTCCATGTATACACTGAGTAGACTCCTACAGTGAAACTGTGATGAAGGTGGGTCAAACAAATGAACAAATGGAAGTTCCCATTAAAACACTGAACGGAGTCAGGCACTATAGGTTGACGGTTTACTTCTTGCAGGGCCAATTTAACCAGCCTGCCCTTGCCAAATAGTGTGGGTTTGTGCGTGTACATGCGTGTCTATGTGTCTATGTGTATATGTATGTGTGCATGCCTGCCTGTATGTTTGTATGTGTGTGCTGGAGAGTTGAAAATGGGAAATGTGAATGGCTACACTTTCGAAAGGCACTTTCATTATCCTACCTGGCCATTATCTGATACTCGCTGACTCTCTCCTTCAGAGCATGCAGCTAAGGTACCACCAGGAGGGGTCAGCAGATCTTTGGGAAACACACCTGGATGAGGAGGAGGAGGAGAAGGAGGAGGCGAGACTCAGCAGAGAGTAACAGCCTTCACAGGGCAGCAGCAACCTCCCAGCCGCAGCAGTTGGTTAAGAGGGGCAGGAACCAGCAGACTGGGTGCTGATGAGGCAGCAGGGGGCAGGTGTCTTTTTCTAACCACCTGACTTGCCTACCCGGCACCTGTATGTTCTGATGCCCTAGGTCAACATTTCAGATGGTTCTGAATGTCAAACAATGTCTGATATTCATCCACACCATCTTCCCAGAGAATAGCGTATTCATTTGGATTGTTCTCCTCCTCACTGATGGGATATGTTCGCTTCATGCATTCAAGTTTAATTAACTTAAGATGTTAGCTAAAAATTTAAATATGCGAAATGCTGCCAGAGTGAAACACTTGGCTTCCTTTTCTTGATGTGATACGTGGTAGAGAACACTCCTGTGGTTGTGTGCAAGTGTGTATATGTGTGTGGGTGCTGGTCACGGGGAAGCGCACAGAGTTTCCTTATGATTTCCTCCATGTGGTTCTCAGAAACCATGTACCCAGAAGCAAGCCCAAGAACTTGCCTTGAACATGCCTGCCATTTGCAGTTCTTTTTTTTTTTTTTAATTTTATTTTATTTTTAAACTTTACATAATTGTATTAGTTTTGCCAAATATCAAAATGAATCCGCCACAGGTATACATGTGTTCCCCATCCTGAACCCTCCTCCCTCCTCCCTCCCCATACCATCCCTCTGGGTCGTCCCAGTGCACTAGCCCCAAGCATCCAGTATCGTGCATCGAACCTGGACTGGCAACTCATTTCTTACATGATATTTTACATGTTTCAATGTCATTCTCCCAAATCTTCCCACCCTCTCCCTCTCCCACAGAGTCCATAAGACTGTTCTATACATCAGTGTCTCTTTTGCAGTTCTTTAAGAGAGGGAGAAATAAGCATTTATGTACCTTCCAGTGGCAAGGAAAGAAGATGATAAACAAACTTAAACCAGAAAAGAATGATTATACTTAAAGACAAAAGGGAAGCAGAATAATTCAGACCCTCCATAAATAAAAGAATGGTGTTCCAGTTCAAACTCCTTAGCTCAGCATTTGAGGCCATCCTCAACTGGGACCTGCTGACTGGTCTAAGAAGACCCTGCCCTGTGTGGTCTGGCCTTTTCTGGCTGTTCCGGCTTCAGCTCAGCCTATGTGTCCATCCACTCTTCTTCTCTAGTCTCTGTTCCTGGAATATCCTAGGCTGTTTTGTACTTTGGGGACCTTAGCATGCAATACTCTCTGCCTGGAAGGCTCTTGAGCATCTTCCTCATCATCCCCTCCACCCCCAACTTCATTGTCTGGGTAACTTAGCCTTTAGGTTTACCCAGTCCTCCAGACCAGCCAGCTCCCCTTGGGTTGGGCAGACTGTGCTTGAAACAAGGGCTCTAATCAAGGTGGGCAGGGGGAAGGCTGCTGTACTGGCCAGTCACATACCCTGATACTGGGCTCTACCTGCCTGGAAAAGGTGATCCCTTTGTGTGAACTAAAAAAAAGGCTCCATCTGTTGCCAAATTCTGTGCCTACAGGTTTGCATATACCTGGAGGGGTTGCCTTTTAATTTGTCCACAGAGAGGGGATGGCTTTTTCTAACTTGCATAGACACAATGTATATCCTATCATTGGCCCTGCACGTCCGCCTGCTTGACATATGCATCTGGGTTTCTCATTTGTAGCACTTGTCGGTCTATAGTCAATTATTCGTACACTTAATTAGGTATAATAGTAGCAGTCATTCGAACTAGACAGTAAGGTCTGTAAGGGGAGGGGCCGTGACTTTCAGTTTACAGTTCTCTCCCCAGTCCCTAACACTGTGTCTGGCGTAGAGTCGAGGCTAACTGCACACTCATGGAATGAATCAATAAGGAGGGTCATGGAGATGGGTAATGGAAGAAATAACCAGACCCAGGACAGGATGGAGGTATCTAGCAAATTTACTTCCTCTTACTGAGTAAACGAGGATTCAAAAGACAGAAAGAAGCAGAAGCTGGCAGACCAAGAGACTGATTTCATAACTTCACAACTGAAAGCAGAATTTTCACTGAAGCATTTCACCCCAGGGCTAGAAAGGAACAAGCTACTTCTAGAAGAAAGCAGAGTCAGGCCACTTGTGCCTCAAGAGACTGCCGTGGAAGAAAAAGAGTTTTAAGACAAGACAGCCAGCTGGGAGGAAACCTCAGTGAGACAGAAATCTAATGATTCATGAGATTCCAGGTAAACCAGGCATCTTGGAACTTGCAAAACTTGTTCAAACACTAATTCTTGCCCAGCTGGCTGAAGACACTGAAGCAGAAAGCATCTACATGCCACCCAGTCCACGCACAGCAGTAAAGCGGGCTGCAAATGAACAGCTGAGGCCAGTGTAGGAACACTCACAGCCCAGCAGCTCCTGCAGACCTCAGGCACTTGGAAAAGAAAGAACAGAACGGGGGAGGGCCGAGGTGCTGACGGTGAACGGGTAGGACAGCAGGAGTGTCTGCAGGCATCCGTGCCCCGATTCCAAATTTAAAAAAACTACTCATCGGGGAAATGGATAGAAGGGAAAAAATGGAAAATCCATCACTGGTAACAGGTTTTCATTCTAGGAAAACAAAAGGATGCTCTACCAGAGGGGTCCCCACCCCTTATTAGGAATCGGGCTGCACAGGAGGCGGTGAGCAGTGGGTGAGCTCCCCATTGCTCTCATCACTGAGCTCCACCTCCTGTCAGATCAGCGGTGGCCTTAGATTCTCATAGGAGTGTGATCCCTAACCCTAAGGTCAAGGTGGAATAGCCTGAGATTGCCATGAAACAGAAAGAAACAGAAATAAAGTGCACAATAAACAAAGTGCACTTAAATTGTCTCTAAACTATCCATCCTTCTCCCCTACCCCGGTCTGGGAAAAGTTACCTTCCACGAAACCGGTCCCTGGGGCCAAAAAGGTTGGGGATTACATGTATACTTTGAAAATATTTATAGAAAACATCCTACACAGCCCTCTCTACTAGAATTCTTTATTTACCTAATAGTGTATTTTAAAGGTTTTCATATCTACACATATAGATCTCTTTCCTTTGTTAACAGCTGCAACACATGCCATAGTACAATGTATATTGTAATTTATATAACACAGAGTTGGGCATTCAGGTTGGTGTTATAGGTCAGGTTTCGGTCTGTTTCAAAGTAGCCACGTGTGCTTGGCAGCCTCCAAGGAAGGGGGCAAGAATCCACCCCCCACTGGTTTTCATGCCTGTGCTTTCCCCTCCCACACTGGACCTGTGTTGCTCTGTGTGACCCAGTGTCTATAGCAGAAAGGACGATCTGTCACTCCCAAGGTTAGGTTTTAGAAAACTGTGGCCTCCCTCTTGGGTTTCTCTCACATGCTCACCCTGTCTCTCTTGGTTCGTATGTTCTGGAGGAAGCCAGCAGCTATGGTATGAAGACACTCAGGCAGCCTGTAGGGAGGCGACCCATGTGGTGAGGAACCAAGGCCTCCAACAACCAGGGGAGTGAACTTGGAGAGGAACTCTGCAGCCCAGGTGACTCTGCAGCCCCTGCTGACAGTTTGACAGAAACCTCATGAGAGACCCTGAGCCATAACCACACAACTAAATTGCCCTCAATTCCTACACGCTGAAACTATGTGAGGTATTTGTTTTAACCTGCTAGATTTTGAGGTAATTTGTTGTGCAGTAACAGATGACTGGGCTTCTCAGGTGGCTCAGTGGTAAAGAATCTGCCTGCAATGCAGGAAACACAGGTTCAATTCCTGGGTCAGGAAGATCCCCTGGAGAAGGAAATGGCAACCCACTCCAGTATTCTTGCCTGGAGAATCCCATGGACAGAGGAGCCTGGAGGGCTACAGTCCATGGAGGTCTCAAAGAGGTGGGCATGATTGAGTGACTAAACAACAATAGATGACTAATGCACCACATAAAGTCTTAGCCGTGGACTACTTACAACAAAGGTAAATGCCTTCAAAAACTCGAAAGATATTGCCAAATTGTCTACCAAAGAGCGGTGGCAATTTATAATCACACCAACAAAGCATGAGAGTTGGTTTTTTCACACCTCGACATCTCCAGGTATGATCAAACTTAAAACAATTTTACTAAATTAAAGGGCAGTACCTGGCATCTGGTTGCTTTGATTTGTTTCTTGAATTTCAATTTTTTCTGGACACATGCCATGCATCATCAGAAATGAAAAGAAAAAGACGCATTGCAGAGTTCTAAATGATTTTAAAAATGACAGAGTGAGCTGCCATGCCTCAAGCTCTAAGCCACTACCTCATCATTTAAAGTTTCTATTAAATTATTAATTTTATAAAATAACCACTGAAATTTGAGTCTGGCAGGATAAGTCAACATCTTGTTTTGACTATTTTCTCAGAAATGCTCAGAACATTAAATGATTTCAATAAGAGGCATGACCTTGAACTTTAAAGCTATCAGCCCTAAGTCAGAAGTGATATAAATTCAAATATTAATTCCTTTTAATGTTGCTGAACCAGAAGCTTATAAACAAAAATAGAGTGAGTGATTGGGATCAGATGGGAACTAAATGTCTGTATTTTCCAAAACTATGTAAAAGACACATCATAATTGTCTCAGGACAAATACGAACTCAACTAATTCCTTATTTGGCTTCAATTCCTGGGGAGAAAAAATGGTTCTGGAAAAAAACTTCTTATCTTGTATAAAAACCTATAAAGAGGACTGGAATTCAGTGATGTTTGAGATAAGTAAAAATAATGTTTCTTACCAGGGAAAAAAGCATTGGAAATCATTGTAAGTCTCCCACTACCAGCACACTTTGAGTTTCAAGAAAATGTAGACAAATGTATATTTAGTTATCTTTTACAATAAATATTATTCTTGGTGACATTTCACCAAATTATTAAATACATCTATCTGTTTCTACCACCAGAAATCATAAAAAAAAAATTTTTTAGAAAAAAAATCTACTGGTCAACAATACAGTGGATATACTATACCAGGGAAACTCTAGAAAGCCTTCCTAAATATTCAGGTGTCTAAGAGTGGAAAACCAAGACAAATTGGTTGCAGATCAAACGATCTCTTTAAATGTGCAACTCAGAAGGTCCTGAATGGTTATTAAACCAACCAGCTGACTCCTCATCTAGTACATGACAAATAAGTGACAATATAATTTAATTATCATTGCTGTTTCTCAGGCTACACTGCTCTGAAGAAGCAAAACCAAAGGATGTGGGTAAAACATGGCTTCCTCTCAGGAGAGGTTCTGGGGCCTGCAGGACTCCCCCCAGTTCTCCTGGCAGGGAAACCCAGGGTGGGTATTAGGGTGCCAAGGTTTTCTCGCTGCCCTGCCCTGCCCCAGAGTCACCTCTAGTGGGCAGCCTCCTTCCCAGTTGGCCCTGACTCGGGCCAGCTTAGCTCTTCCTGACATGGTCCTGGGCGCCTATGACAGGCTCCAGCCTTCCCCCCATACACCACCCGCTCTGTCAGCACTCAAGTATGTTCTTCCTGAGGCAAGTGGGGGCTCCCTCCCCAGCGGTGGGCCACTGCCCAATGGGTCCTTGCTCTTTCAGGGACCCTCAGCTCTCTTCTTTGGCTCCTACAGTAAGGCAGATACCATGCTCTCAGTCCTCCATAGTTTGGGTGGGAGAACATTCTAATCATAATACACAGTGTCATCCTTAAAGCATTCCTCCCCGGTCATAGTCTAAGAGAGTTTCAGGTAAGACTATGGAACTGCAACTCTTTCTTCTCTCTCTTGGGAAGTTGCAGCCATGGAGCTGGCAGTCTGAGCTCTTCAGGAACTCGGGGTCTGTTACAGCAGACTTGACTCCTTCTCCCCAAAGCTCTGCTGGATCCTCAGGCAAACACAAAGAACTATCACTCCTGTCCTGTCATCGCT
>NW_011494894.1:6405120-6438663 GCF_000754665.1 Bison bison bison
GTAGAGATTTTCTAATGGGCTCTCTCTGTATAAGCACTACCTGTTACTATACCACAAACTCCATGACTCTGCATGGAGAGGAGATAAAAGCTTCTCCTATGTGAAACGATCTTATCCAATAGCAGCTCAGAATCCTGACCTGCTTTCCAGGTAATCATCTACAACTTTCTGCTGACTAAAAGTTACATGTTTTGCTAAAATGCTTCCTTCCTCTGTATTACTATCTATCTATCATTTATGGTTGTACTGGGCCTTCATGTTTGAGTTTGGGCTTTCTCTAGTTGCAGCTAGCGGGAGTTACTCTTCGTCGTGGTGCACACGTCTCTCATTGCAGTGGCTTCTCTTGTTGAGGAGTGTGAGCTTCAGTAGCTGAGGCATGTGGGCTCAATAGCTGCATTCCCGGGCTCTAGAGCACAGGCTCAACAGCTGTGGCCCATTGGCTCAGATGCCCCCTGGCATGTGGGATCTTCCTAGACTGGGGATCAAACCCATGTCCCCTGAATTGGTAAGCAGATTCTTAACCACTGGACCATGAGGGAAGTCCCCCTCTGCATCACTATCAATCCAATACTTTCCCATCATCTAGTGAACGCTTCTGTGAACTGCGACTGGATTATTTCAGCTACTAGAGCCAGACTTTCTGGGTTTGAATCCAGGTCTGACTTTTACTGGTTATACTACCCCAGGCCAGTTACCTAAGTGCTTAAAATCCTCTTATCCGTAAAGAAGAGCTATTAAAAGAATCTTCTCCATAGTTTGTTATTACTAAAAAATGAGTGAAGGCATGTCAAGCGTCTAGAACTGGGCCTGGCACAGTGTTTGCTCACAGCATTACTATATGAATCACCCTGTCCTGCACACGCTTCAGCATCCCCACATCTGGGGAGATCTGCAGCTGAGATCCTGCAGAAGGGCTGGGGTTCTCACTCCACCACTTGCCTAGCTCTAAGTGGCTAAGCGGATGAGTCTCCCAACATGTTGTGACAATTACATGCTGACAGACTAAGGATGACTGCACGCAGTACGGAGAAGGAATTTGCCTGAAAGCAAAAACAAGAGCACCGTTCAGGCAATTAATCACCCTCATTCCTTTCCCCCAGAACATTCAACTTCAGCAAATTCAGCAATTTCTACAATTAAGAAACTGTAAAAGGATCGCTGGCCATGCGGACATGCACACCTGACAGTCGCCACGTGGAGTGCTGTTACCTTCCTGCTCGAGCTCTGATGGTTCTGACTTACTTGCTCTGCACACCAGCCTGTGACCCCTCCCTGGCTTCCAGATCATTAAATGGAGACACACCCCTTGACACACCTTTCTCAAAGAGCTCAACCAAGATCATGCACTTCTCATCTGGACTGCCAAGTCTGCTCTGCTTATCATACAAAAGAAAGAAGCCAGGCTTCTGTTTTTAAAGTTTTAACTGGAGAATGCCAAGAGCACTTTAGGCTCTCTGCATCTGCAGCATCATCAGGGCACCATGATGAGATCTTGAAGTAAATATTTAAGGATCTGATATTTTCTTTCTATCATTTCTGCTAGGGTCTGAGCACAAGATCTTTTTTAAAAAATTACTTATTTATTTTTGCTTATGGTCTTCGTTCCTGCTCACAGGCTTTCCTTAGTTGCGTTGAGTGAGGGCTACCCTTCGTTTTGGCGCATGGCCTTCTCATTGGGGTAGTTTCTCTTGTTGCAGAGCATTAGCTCTAGGTGCAAGGGCTCAGTAGTTGCAGTGTAAGGGCCCAGTTTCTGCATGGCATGTGGACTCTTCCCAGACGAGGGGTCGAACCTATGTTGTCTACACTGGCAGGTGGATTCTTATCCGTTGTACCACCAGAAGAGTCCTAAGCATAAGATTGACATCCTTACTGTCACCTGATGATATCCAGGCAGGCCACCTGTAAATGTCCTAGTCCAGGACCTAAGGGAGTGAAGTCATGATTCTATCTGCGGGGATGAGAAGAGCTGGCCATATGCACAGCAGATCACCTGGTCAAGGCTTACTCCAATGAGGATGCAAGCATAATCACTTAGGATGCTGCTGCAAGTTAGTCCTTTAGAGAGCTATATTTAAGTAAACAAAAACCAAACTAATAAAACTAGTATTTCTGGGAGGTGGGGGGTAGGGATCACATACTAGTTACAACTGGAAAATGAGGAAAGAGGTGTAATCAATATTTCATCTGCCCTGCTTCTTACACAGATAGGCAAAGTCAACAATAGACAGGAGGACTTTGGGGATCCCCAATACCCCCACCCCCAAGGAGGCAGGATGGCACCGTGGATATAGATAGAGGTTCAGGAGGGCAAACAAAGTGGGTTCAAACCAACTCCTTCATTCACTACTACTTATAACACGGGCTTCAGTAAATCCTTAGGTTTTCTGCACCCCAATTTTCTCATGTGCAAGAGGATTGTTATGAAGATTTAATGACATAATTTACGGAATCACTTAAATACCTGGTGAATAGTAAGCATACAATGAATGTTAGCTACTATTGTTTTTGGAGCTGGCTTTCAAATAAATGAAGTACTCTTTTTAAAGTTACTTGAAAACTTACAAGTTTACTTTGATACTTCTTTTAAATGGTTAAAAAATGATAAATATTTTGGGGGGGAAACTGGTATGATGGCATTTAAATTGTGGCAATGCCATTCACAAGTTTACAGATCAAAAAGTCACCATTTTGTCTCCAAATTATAGGACTTCAGAACTACAAAACAGAACTTAATAGCAAAATAAATTTTTTCCCAAACTAGATTACAAGTTTCTATAACTTATAATACTGAAAACTGCCAGACACAAGAATATACTGTAAGTCTGTCAATTTCTTTTAAAACTGTGGTATATGTTATACCCTAAAAATTATGTTAAGATGAGAGTTTAGGAACTGGCATTTACTTAAAATATTGTTATTATTATGAAAAGACAAGTAAATTGACAATAATTTGAGCACTACTTATGAGTATTTGGGTAAAAGCTTTTACAAGAAACAAAAACATGTGTGCATTAAGCACTGAATTTCTTTGGCACTTATTAACAATAATGCATTTCTGTTTAATGACTTTCATGAATAGAGCTGTAACTGACCCCCACTCCCATCACTTGTCATCCATAGGCGGGGCATTTTTATTTATGTTTGTATCAGCCAGGAGGTTGTGTTGTAGTAACAAACATCCCCTAAACTCAGTGGCTTATAAACAAAGTTTCTTTCCTACTCATGCTACACGCCCATCACAGGTCAGCAGGGAAGCTGTTCCATGTCACCATGTCAGGTCTTCATTCAGGGATGCAGATACAAAGAGATCAGTAGACAAGAACTTTCCTGGTCACCACGGCAGGCAGAATGAAATATGTAGAATTCTACACTGGCTTTTAAGGTATTTCCTTAAACATGACACAAGGCTTATCTATTCACATTCCATCAGGAAAAGCAAGTCATACGGTCCCATGGGCAAAGAAATGCCCAATGGACTCAGAGTGGGTAGATATAGTGAACATCATCAGTGTTAAATATACACACTGTTAAAGGGACTTGTGCAGGATCCTTTCACTTTTAAAGGTTAAGCACGCAGCTGTGGCTAATTCAAACATCAGTCATAACATACGTCAGCTCTTTTGCAATGCTACCTTGCTCTACACAGCCATATCCTGGGCTGTGCAGGGGAGGGAATTAATAATTTGTATCTAACAGAAACTAACTAGATTCTGCCTTCTAAGTGGAAACAAAACTTGGATATGAAAGAAGGAAGAAGAAATTAAGAGCTTAGGTAATTTGTTTCTTGTTAAGTGATAAGGTAAGTATTGTTGTTGTTTAACCACTAAGTTGTGTCCAATTCTTTTGCAATCCCATGGACCGTATCCCACCAGGCTCCTCTGTCCATAGAATTTCCCAGGCAAGAATATTGGAGCGGGTTGCCATTTCCTTCCCCAGGACATCTTCCTGACCCAGGGATTGAACCAGGGTTTCTTGCATTGGCAGGAAGATTCTTTACCACTGAGCAACCAGGGAAACCCAAGGTAAGTATAGAAAGGAACAAATATATATCTTACTGTTTTCCCTTTTTGAGGGAAAGTAATTTTCCTTTCACACAAAAAGTGTGCTCCATCAGGCTCCTCTCCAAGGGCTTTACAGTGGCACCCTATGCTGGGCTCTTTCCTACCTGCCTCCTCTGTCACCCGCACTTTCAAACAGGGAACATGCTGGAGACAGATATGGTCTGAATTTTTTTCACAGGCAGATGAGAAATTAGACCTGGTTATCATTTATTTTAAAACTGGAAAGGATCTCAGATGTCATGACAGGAGACCTCTAGTTGTCCTCAGACATCTGCCTCCTCTCCTCCTGCCTGGAACAGACTAGATGACAACTACATGATCTGACAGCCACCTCACACCTCTCACAGCTAGCTGTGATCACATGACTAGCTGGCTGTCTGAATGGAAGCTACTTTTAGATCATGCCTTTTAAGGAATGGATGCGTCTTTCCCTTGACCCTTTCCTGCCTCTCATTGGCTGGTATGTGGGCAAGATGGTGGGCGCTAGGGCAGCATTTTTAAGCACTAAATGGAAGCTTTGTGTTGAACAGAGGACAGCAACAGGATAGAAGGAATCTGGGTTTCTGAAACTATGAAGCTTCCATGGCAGCCCTGGAGGGCGTATGCAAGGATTGTATGTAAGAGAAATACATGTTTATAATACACTGGGAATACAAGCTCCTACAGTTAAAAGTCAAGTTTAAAAAAATAAATAAAAGTGTCAACTATTTTCATTTCAGCTGGTTCAAATCTCTTAATTCTCTGATGAAGAAACTAAGGCCAGAGAGAGTAAAAGATCTGTCTGTCTATGGTCATACAGCTATCCCCTCTGTAGACCATACATTAAAATGATGGAAAATTACTCATCTCTCATGTTAATGGCCATGAAAGTAAAGTTTCTTACAATTTCTTTTTTAATGATTTAATGTCATACTCAGTGCAATGAACAATAGAACTTCATGCTAAGAACTATATCACTCCAAGTTTCCTAGGATAACCAACATGTCCTATTAATAGAAATTATTTAATTCAATGTAGATTGCCAGGGTTCAAATCTAATGGGAAATTCTGAAGGTTTTGATTGAGGAAGCAGTCAAACTCTTGGAAGATATTCTTGAAATACATTTCCCAGAATCAACATGGAGACAATCAGCGGGTTGTATTGTATTTGTACTTCTTTCTGAGAAGGAACAGTAAGCCTTCAGATGCAACTGAAATTTGGCCCTGATAGTGTAAGCACCCAGCTTTCAGTACACATATAAGAAACCACAAGCTTAAGTAAGTAAAACAAAGTTCACCCATTGAATCACACTTGCTTTCAGTTAACTTTTTCATAGGAAAGGAGGAAAAAAACAGTTCTCAATTCTCCACTTTCTTGACATCCTCATTTGCTGTGTTCATGTGCCATTCAAAAGGAATTAGACTGTTTGACGTGGTTTGAGCGTCTGATGCTGTAAAGAGTTGTGAAATGGCTGGGAACTGTTTCAAAGAGCAAAAACATCTGATGTTGTTGGTTTAAGCTTTGGGTAGTTTATGGAAAATGAGAATTCTTTCTCTCCTTTGGAATACACTTTGGGAACATTTATTTTAGTTGTCCTTGTGTTTGGATGGCTGATAGCAAGGCCTAACATCAGAACCAAGACCTCAGGGGACCAGCCATCAGAATGCAAGGCCATTTGGTTTGATTTTACCCACCCCTCTTTCTGATCTCCCCCACAGCTGTCCTGAGTCATTTTCACCGTCAGCAGAAATGACAGCTTGTGTCAGTGGGGCTCACTTGTCCACAACAAATTGCTGCTTCACTTCACTTCTAGCTTTCAAAGTCTCTAATTTGGAACTCAGAATTGCTAGAAGGGAACACCTTAATATCAGTGTCACCCTATGCTGGGCTTAAAGTTATGTTTTTAAATCTGATGTCACATATCTGCTTCAGGTGTTCCCTGTTGCCTAGGGAGTGCCTGAGCTTTACCATCAAAAGACATTCAAGTCTACCCACCTTGCCTCCCAAGCCCCATCTTCTCCTATTGCTCCTCTTTGCGACAATTATCTTGGACTATTCTCCACATCAAGGACCTATCCTTCTGCACTTTCTGCCTGGGGTAATCTCCTCTGTCCCCACCCCCTTTTTTTTTTTTTTTTTGCTTGGCCTCTCTCCTAGTTTTTCCTACCTCTACAATATCACTGGTTTAACTGTATTCTAACTATTTATATATCCACAACCCCTGCTAAGTTGTGAGCATGTCAAAGAGAGGAATCATATCCTAAGTTTTTTTTTTTCCATAACCTAAGTTTACTTTGAACATCTGGTACAGTTCTTAGCACACTGAAGATATCCAATATATGCCTGCTGAATCAATAGATCAGTGGCAATAAAAGAAAAAAGAAAGGATCCTAAACTGTAGACTCTAAGTCGTTAACATAAAACCTAAATGTGTAAAAGAAATTATAACTTATAATAGTGTCTCTTCATCCCATCTTTTAAGTTTAGATAGAAAGAGGCAAAACATTTATGGAGCAGAAAAGCTGCATAAGAGGCAATGGATATCTTTATCCTAGGAATTAGAAGACCCAGATTTGAATTTCAGCTTTGAGCTTTCTGCCTCCTTAACTCTAGGCAGTTTACATTTATAAAATTAAAATCTAAATCCCACCTCACTCCAAAGTCTCAGGCAGTTGTTGGCAAGGAATACTCCTCTGTGGTTTTCTTTTCCTTTTAAAAATCAGTTTAGAATGGAGATGAAGATACCTGCTGTACCTTCCATGTAGCGAGATTCCAATGAGTTGGTGGCCATGAAAGTGTTCTATAAACTATAGAATGACATGTAAATGAAAGGTGAGAAATGGAGTATTTCCTGGTGTGTCACTAAACAATGGTGTCGCAGTCATCAGTGATTCCAGCCCTCTAGGGCACTCAGAAAGGAGAAGAATGCCTGTGTGGCCTGGTAGCCATCAGGCTGCAGCCACTCCCTGTGGTGAGCACTGAGGAACTCAGGTTGTGAAAAGTCACAGGATAGTGGTCCCAGATAGCTGAGATACATATGAAAGGAATGATTTCAGTGAGCCCAGACTCTTGTGTCTTCTCATACATAGAAAAGCACTAAATCCCTTAACTTGGGATATCTGGTTTTCTCTAAATCACAAAATATTTTTGATGCTCAGACTACCTGCCTTTTGTTGCAAACTTCTATATAACCTGACTCTCCCCCCACCTCTTCGGAGCAGTTCTCTCAGGGTTACTTGAGATGCTGTCCGGGCTTAAGTCCAAAAAATTTCTGCTGAATAGAACATAACTCTCAGCTTTTAGGTTGTGACTATTTTCTAAGTCAACAAAGGCATCATTATTACAGAAGTTAAAAAAAGAGGAAACAAGTGACTTTTACTCAACAATCCTCTTCAGAGTGGTCACTGTGGACCAGGAAAGGTAGCAGGTATTAGGGATTCAAGGAAAACACGGAGATTTAGGACTGCTCTGGCAGGTAATCCCCCAGAGGACTGCTCTCAGACAGACTCATTCTGCAACCAGTTCAGTCCCCATGGGTCTGAGGATCATGGTCTGAGGGCAGGTCTGGATACAGCAAAGCAACAGATGCACCTCCAAGGCCAAGACAGACTTCAAATACAGAAGAAAAGGCTCAACCATTAACCACCACCAAGCATCCTCCCTTCCCAATGTGACTGGATATAGCAGAGCTGGTCACTTCTTACTGGAAACAAGGAATGCAACAGAATTTAATTTTGCATCTTTCTTATGTGAAAGAACAAACAGCTGTAAATATCCTGCTAGAACATTTATTTTTAAAATTGTTTCAGAAGCAGTCATTCTTCCTGTGCATGCAAAGTAAAAAATCAAAGCCTGTGCCTCTTTTATCATTATGTTCAAGATTATGTTCATTCATTTATTCATTCACTCATCCTACCAATATTTATTTAGCTCTGTGACATGGAAGGCAGTAAGTCAGGTACTGGGAAAACAGCCATGAACAAGCAGAGGTGACCTGCAGCAAATATTACACAAGTAACTTTAACTGCCACTGTGACAAGGGAGAGGGTCTCAAGCTACAGTGAAAACTGTCAGTTCATTACAGTTTGTCAGTGAAAACTGTACGGAGTGAGGAAGGATCTTGGGAGGGTGAGAGAATGCTTTCCTGGGGCAAGGCCCTCAGGACTGATAGAAGGGTAGGGAGAACTGGTCAAGGGGAAGAGGAAGGAGAGAGAGCAGTCAAGGGGATAGGTAGGTGGGGAGTGGAACTGAATGCAGGCTCCAGGCAGGAAGGACCTGGGCCAGACTATATGGGTGGGGGTGGGAGCCCAGAGAGGCAGTGGTGAGGGGCGATCAACCCCTCCTCAGGTCAAAACCTGAGAGCAACACAAAGTCGTTGCAGGAAGGGCTTTTAAACAGGGTAGCAATGTGATCAGATATGCAGTAAAAAGCAAAAACAAAATGCAACATTAACGCTTCGGACGGTGGTAAGAAGCACAGAGAATTTGGACAGAGGCGGGAGTGGGGAGCCATCACGGTCACAGGAACCCTTCATTTGATGGATAAAGACAATGCCTCAAATGTGAAGTCACTTGATCAAGAACACAGAGACAGTGATAGTGGTAGAACCTCCTTTTCATGACTCTTGCTCCAGTGGGGTTTTTCTTTATTTTGTTCTGTAAGAGCGACCTCCACCCTTTACCTGTGAATCTGGGGTCACAGCTTTCCCACCTAAGACTCACAACTATGTAATGCCAGAACTGGCTGCCTTCTTGCCTTTAAACTTCACCTGCTACTAATAAAAGCAGCGATTGTTTATTAGAAACCCGCCACATGCCAGGCAACCTGTTAGGTGCTTTCCATATTTAATCTTTACAACAATCTTGTAAGGTAGGTATGACTTTTTACTGCTTCACCTGAAAAAAACTAAACTCGAGGCTCAGAAATATTTTTTAAATTGCCAAGGTCACACAGGTAGTTAAGTATGATGAGGACCCGTGTCTATTTTTCTCTGGCTCCAAATCTTGCCAGGATGCCACATGGGCTCTAGATTTTATCATTATCAAATGCTCAATTCTGGTCTTCTGGGAAAAATCAGAATGGGAAGGAAAGGTTTTCCTGCTATAAATTAAAAAAAAAACCACTATATAAAATATTTTGGAAAGTTAACTAAATAAATGCATAAATAAATCAAATATATACAGCCATGAGGAGTAGTAAGAATTGAAAAATTTCAGAAGAAAATTTTTAATCTACCACATCAATGGCACAACATTTTTAAAATGCTCCACCAGCCTGTTTCAGGAGATACTTATTGATCATAACCACATGGGCTGGAACAAGATGAAACAAGACCCTTCAAATGGTCTGATCTACAGTCTCAACTAGAAGAACTGCAACACTGCTTATCAAAAGGGTGGGACAGTGGAGAAAAAAAGAGCATCACTGATGGGCCTGATTCCAACCACCCAACAGGTAGAAATGGAATTTAAAGTCAGTTTCCTTAAACTAAACACTCCAAAAATCAGAGAGCAAGTATAAGAAAACAGAAAAACAAAGTCTGGCCCTAACAAGAAAGCTATGTACCCATAAGAAAAATGAAAAACTAGGAAAATCTTAGAAGCAATTATCACCCCTCCTGAAATAAGCCTTGCACACCATGTGAGACATTTGTGAGAAACAGTTGTTATTGGTTCTCAGGGAAAGAAAAAGAAATATCCCCATAAAGAAACAGGAACAGCAGGATCCGTTCACTTATGGCAGAAGCAATAAGGTTGTCATTGCAAAGAATAAATATTAAAATCAATGCTGCAGAAAATGGGGTTAGTCCATTAGAAACTGACACGAGACATATATGGAGGGTTGAAAAATAATTAGATGTTGAAAAAGAAGGGTCTTCTCTTGAAGACGGCATAAAAGAGGGCATTCCATTAGGTGACAATTCATTTTAAAAAATATAAATAATCAAAACATGCAAAAGGATAAAATGGCCTTGGGGTATCATTTTTTATTCTTAATTAAATTTGCAAGAGTTTAAAAATATTCAACACTCATCGCTAGAGAGGCTATCAATTCTGCCCCTTTATCGTGGTATTGAAATTGGCAGTGTCCACACACTTCTATTGGGAGACACCCGGCCATGTGTGTCAAACACAAGAAAACTATGAATAACAGTCAACTCAATAATCCTGGAAACGGATGTAAGGAAATAAAGCAACGAAGAAAATGGCTGTACTGGGGGGTATGCTTACAGTGCCATCAAGTACCACTTAACAATGAAAAACAGGAAATAGACTAATACCCAACATCAGGATTAAAGCTACGGAAAATCAATCTCAAGTACTTTAGTGTGTCCTTAGTCGCTCAGTCATGTTTGATTCTTTGTGATCTCATGGACTGTAGCCCTCTAGGCTCCTTGTCCTTGGGGATTCTCCAGGCAAGAATACTGGAGTGGGTTGCCATGCCCTCCTCCAGGGGATCTTCCCAACCCAGGGATCAAACACAGGTCTCTCACATTACAGGCAGATTCTTTACTGTCTGAGCCACCAGGGAAGCCCATGAATACTGGAGTGGGTACCCAATCCCTCCTCCAGGGGATCTTCCCAACTCAAGAATTGAACTAGGGTCTCCTGCATTGCAGGCAGATTCTTTACCAATGGAGATACCAGGGAAGCCCAAAGTACTTTTACCCATCCATTAAAATGTAACATGATGACTACAAAGAAAAATGGAAAATGATATGATGCTAAGAAAAAACTGGAACGCAAAGTTACATGCGGCTATGACTCCTGCTCTGTAAAAAACTATTACTTGTACCTGACCAAAGACAGAAAGCATTGACAAGAATTCACGAAAATAAAAAATGTGTTGTGACGGTTGGACTTTATATCTTTTTCAATCAAATTATAAGATGAACCATTATAACATGAAACAAAACATGGGTTGAATATGAAATGAAACACGGCTTCCCCATTCTATCAGCTATACTACCTTAGGCAAGAAACCGAACTTCCCTGAAATTAGCTTATTCATCTATAAAACGAGAAAACCATCTTTCTATCCCTTAGGAGATTAAATTAAATTATGTGATAAACACTTACATAGCAATCACTATGTATCTGGCACTCTTCTAACCACTTTACAAAAACTTCCTTGTTTAATCATCAAACTATTTAAAGACGAAAGAGAAAGAGGTTCGGTAATCTACAGTGACAACAGCAAGTAACAATAATTTTCAATAGCTTTCCAATGTCCATAGGATCAGATCTAGCATTAAGAACAACTGCTAACATTTACTGTTTGCCAACATGGCATGCGCTGTGCTAAGTGCTTTCCTTGCGTAATCTTCTGTAGCCCTTACAACAATCCTTTGTGTGTGCACTCAGTCGCTTTAGTTGTGTCCAACCGCCAGGCTCCTCTGTCCATAGGATTCTCCAGGCAAGAATACTGGAGAGGGTTGCCATGTCCTCCTCCAGGGGATCTTCCCGACCCAGGGATCGAACTGCGTCTCTTGCATTGTAGATGGATTCTTTACCCACTGAGTGACCTAGGAAGCCCACAACAATCCCTTAGGTAGGTACTATAATTGTGGCCTTAGGATATTCAGGCTCAGAGAGGTTGTGTAACACGCTTGTGAGGGAGACAGTCAAGGTTTGAACATGGGGCTGTCAGAATTCAGAGCCAGGGGCTCTGTTATCACAGGACAGTTTGTCCCATTTTGTTAGGATGGCGCACACAGCCTTTCAAACCTTGAACCCTGACATACTCACCTCACTCCAGACCTGGGAGAATTCTGAGTTGACACCAAGACCTTTCAGGCCACTGGCCTCTGCTCCTGCTGTTACTCAACTGGTCCTCCTCGCCACTCACTCATCCCTCCTGGCTCCACCTTCCCACACCTCCAGAGGCACAATTAATTGTTCCCATATCTGCTGCTCTTTTAGTTAGGAATTTGTGCTTACAAGTCACCGTGTCCCATATTGTTTTTATACGTCTTTACCAGCTTGTTTCTCACAAGTAATGAGTTTCACAACAGCAAAGACCATGTTTTATACAGTTTTGTATATGGTGTACTCCTGGCTCTCAGAACAATTTCCAGGACATGACAAGGACCGACCAACCACTTGCTAACACACACTTGCAGCAAGAGGATATTCCCAAGAATCACTTGTTACATCAAAGCATCATTTGCTATGTACAAAGGATGGAGAATCAAGAGCCCATATTTCTCTTTTTCACAGAACTTCGATGTTAAAGGTAGTTGAGTGAAATGAGTACATACAAGGGATCAGTCTATCAGGAAAACTTCCTGGAGGCAGTGAGTTTGGGTTAAGTGTGTATAAGTGTGTTTACTCATTAGGCCTGTGAGCCTACACATTGGAAATTGCTGCTCACTGGCTTACTGAATCCTTCTAAACAGTAAGCTCCTTGAGGGTGGAAATGTAGGTATTCCTCATAAACTTCAAAACCAAGGACAGTAAGTGTCATGTAACTGATTAAGGAATATCTGTTGATTGATTGATTGCATGCATGGGGTTGAGACATTTTCTTTCCTTACAGTCTTGACAAGATATTTTAACTTGTAGCAAGCTCTACTATACCAGTGCAAGACAAAAAATAAACTTTCAATTTCATGGCATTTCTAGAATTTTATGAAAAGCAAATGAGCAACTAAAAAGGATAAACCTCTTGTCCATCTATGTTGAATTTTTCTGTACTCTCTTCAATAATCGCTGTGAGTGCTAACTCTATAAAGGATTTATTTTTTCTCTGAAAACAGAACCTTCTGAGAAAGTAAAAAACGCTCCCACTTAAGCCTTCTTTAAAAACACACAAAATAAAAAGATTCATTTCATGGACATGTTCCCTCCTTATCCTGAGATCAGCTCAGTGCTGAGGAACTATTATTAGAAAGCTCCCAGTTGAAGAAGAGGCCTTCAAGAAGGGAAATAAGATGTGGGATACTCTGTGTTCAAAGCTAATTTTAATTAGACAGGCTACTAGGGTTACTGAGATATGCCAAACATTTAGCTAATTAGCAGGCTCTTGAGACAAGAGAGCTGCCTAGAGATAGACAGTTTTTCCTCATTATGAGTGATGACAAATTCTAGTTAAACACCCATTATAAATTTGCTTTTTTTGTTCTTTCCTAAATTCCAATAACATGAGCTAATTTAAACTTGAAAATCAGACATGAAGACTAAAATGGAGACCTTTCACTTTAAACATAATGATCTAACATCAGCCGTTACACTGGAAACATTTTTAGGAAAGTAAAAAATTATTAATGTCGATTTTGATACTATGAAAAAAACCTGAAATTGAAGTTAGAAAACTCCATTGAAAATTCTATGGATGACGTTCAACAAAATAGTAAAACCTGTTAGTAAACACGGAAGCACCTGGAACTCTCTAGTAGCTGTCTTTGGCATATGAGACAGATAGAAGTTAAGAAAATAAAGAGGAAAACAAACTATCTTTCATTAAGTACTAAGGATATGCTGCAATACACTAGGTGTTTTATAAAAATCATCTAACTCCTCAAATTAGGGGAAGTAGAGGTATTATTATTATTCCTACTTTATAGATGAGAGATCCGGGCCATGGTCTATGATCATGACTAAGGTCATTCAGTTAAGTAGTTCAGCTAGGTTTAATGCTAAAGACAGCTTTTTGTAGGCTCATTTAGATGTCATCCTATATCTGAGAAGACTTATGAATAACATAATTAGAACCATTGAGCCTTTTGGGTGTCTGGTACTTACATAAGTGTTTTGTTGAGGATACAAGCATGAGGTAATTGTGCTTCTCTGTCAGTTTTTCTTTTAAAATCGAAATTAGATCCCAGGACACAATCTAGGTTTCTGAAGTCAGCGGGATTGCCCACAAGGCTTTTCACGTAAAGTGGTCCCTACCCACCCTAACACTTGAACAGGCTGGTGGTTGCAGCAGGCTGTAGTCCCCAGAGATGGTCATGCTGGTATCTCCCATCCCCGGTGCTGTGTGATGTAAACTTGCTGCTCCCCCGTCAAGAGGAAGAGCCTTGAATCTGGGCAGGCTCTGTGACTGCCCTGACAAACAGAATTGGAAGAAAATCTCTTCCTCTAGGAAGCCAGCTGTCAGGTGAGAGGCTGACTACCCTCAGACCTCCATGCTGTGAGAAGCCTAAGCCACGTGGAAGAGTCAGATGTAGGCACTTGTGGATAGTCCCAGCTGACCTCATGGCCAAAACTGCCAGCCATCAACTATTTAGCTAAACCCAGTTGATCCATAGAACCAGGAGAGAATAATAACTTGCCATTATACAGCATTGCATTTTGCCCCATAGTTTATGATACAACATCAATAGATAATCAGAACAGTGGCAGTGTTGGTTTTCTCTAGTGGGGTGAAGTAACTATTTCTTTCAAGCAACTGGGAGTAGGTATTTTGGGGGGACATATTGAAATACTATATATCCCTGACATGGCAGTAAGCAAATTTACTTTTGCAGGGTTATTCATTTAAAGAACTAAGAGACTATGAAAATGTACCTATATAAACATTCTAAAATATCTATACTATAAACATTGAAAATACCTGATACCAGCATCAACTTTCACAGTTCTAAGGCACTTTCAAGTACATCATGTAATTTTTGCCATCCTTTCCAGTAGTCATATATGGATGTGAGAGTTGGACCATAAAGAATGCTGAGTGCCAAAGAATTGATGCTTTTCAACTGTGGTGTTGGAGAAGACTCTTGAGAGTCCCCTGGACTGCAGGGAGATCAAATCAGTCCATCCTACAGGAAATCAGTCCTGAATATTCATTGGAAGGACTGATGCTGAAGCCGAAACTACAATACTTTGAACACCTGATGCGAAGAACTGACTCCTTAGAAAAGACCCTACTGCTGGGAAAGATTGAAGGCAGGAGGAGAAGGGGACGACAGAGGATGAGATGGTTGGATGGTATCACTGACTCGATGGATATGAGTTTGAGCAAGGTCCAGGAGCTGGTGATGGACAGGGAAGACTGGTGTGCTTCAATTCATGGGGTTGCAAAGAGTCGGACACAACTGAGTGACTAAACTGACTGAAACGTTCTAAAACAGAGTGGGTTCTCAGCAGAATGATTAGATATATTTGGAGCTAGTTTGTCATAAGGCTGTCAAACAATTTTTATTTTTAAAAATATTTATTTGGCTATGCAAGCTCTCAGTTGCGGCACTTGCAATCTTCCATCTTCATTGCAGTGCGTGGGATCTTTTCAGCTGCATCAATGTGGGATCCAATTCCCTGACCCAGGGCTGAACTCAGGCCCCTACATTGGGAGCACGGAGTCTTGGCCACTGGACCACCAGGGATAGCTCCAATTCTCATTTTCTAAAGCAGTAATCAAACACAATTTAGTTTCTATACAGCTTCAGAATGCTGATAAACTGATTTATGTTTGCATTAGCTGCCAGACTCCACCCGAGCAAAGAGAATTCAGCACTAACGATTCTAAAGTTAAAAAAAAATAAAATGTTGGAAACAGAAGGATACTCCAAAAGTACTCGTAGGTTAAGTACAGGAGAAAATAATGTTTAGATAAAAAATAAACTCTTTTCTAGGAGATGTCAGAAGGCTAGCCCAGATTTCAGCCAAACCCCTCAGCTTTTGGATCTTCTGTTTAGTTTTCAGTGTTTTGAACAATGACCTTAAGGCCAGGCAAGACAGTGAATCACGAAAAAAAAATTCACTGATGCTCAAAATCATGTACTACTTGTAACAAATAGAGAGAAAATAAAATATATTTCAAAAACCTTTCAATAACAAAGCAAGAATAAGAGAATGACAGTGCTTGATCAATACACTCCATATCCTGGGCGATTTGGTTAACTCAGATTTTCTGTCATTAACTCCAATAATAAAGATTTTAAATTACTGCCACTTTGCTAAATAATGGGAATAGTTTCACTACAGTACTTTCATTGTATCTTTTAAAGAACTCCTAAAAGCAAGGCAATCTGTCCACATGGCCAATGTTTTTATTTTCCTAGTTTACAAAGCCCCGAAAAGTAATTGGGCTGCACCCATTCATTTACCTCACTGCCTACAGCAGAAAGAAGTCTCCCCCAGTTCTCAACTGAGATGGACATTCGGGGAATAGTCCTTTTCCCTCCTCGCAGAGATGTGCATTTCCTGAAGAAAAGCAGCTAATAACTGAGGTAGCACTGATACTGCTGTTCTGCCGTAAATCCTTGTGCTTTAAATGCTTTTTGTAGAATCTCCTTTCCCCAAAAGTAACAAATATTCGGTAAGGAGGAAAACACGTCAAATGCAGAAAGGAACTTTTAAGAAAGAATAATAATCTTCTGTAACCCTGCAACACAGAAATACCCGACACCATATTCATTTTTGTGGGGGAGGGAGGTTCAGTTAACACCAGCAGATTTCTCTTGTGGATTCTTTAAATGCATTTCATGATCTGATCACAAATTTCCTGTGTATGTCACAACACCGATATGACTTCTGCTTACACAATCAGGACCCTATGCTCATCTTTCTTAATGCTGATATGATTTTTTGGTTTACAAAACCCCACAAAACCAATGATAGAATAGAAAGATGCCATGAAACGAAGGGATAAAATTAAAATGAATAGCTAAAACCGGAAGCTTACAATTAAATCACACTGAAATAAAGTAGGAAGAGTACAGTGTATACATTTTATCATAATTTGATGACAAATTAAGATGTTACAACTGAAAGTTAATTTTCCATGGAAACCAATGATATGAAAATTATTATAATAACCATAATTTATACAAAAATAAGACTAAGGAGGTGTTAATAGCTAATGTTAAGTTTAAAATAAAAGCTATTTTTTCCCATTTATCCTGGCAGGTCCATTTATCTTTGCCTTAATATAAAGCAAAATATCACTGTACTACAGAAATGTAGATGCAAAAGAGTCTAACTATTTAAGGAGTAAAAAATGTTCACCATGGTTCCAACTCAGAAAATATTGGTTTCATTAGTAGGTAATCTCGATGCACGCCCCAGACTGATAGATACCCTAAGAAGTAACTTCTGAGAACACTTTCTATGACAAAAAGTGGGACCAGTAACATCCAGTTCAAAGCGTTTCGTCTCAGTTCAGTTAGCTCATCATCCTGAGATTAAAGCAGGAATCACGAAAGTTTGGATGTTCTCAGTTCACAACACAGGGTTAACAGTGCTGAGTTTTAAACCTATTGAATGACCTAAATCTCCCAGCAGCCAGTGAAGAGATGCTGCTCAACCATATTTATATCTTTAATTCAGCACTGGTGGAAGAACTGATGAATACTTCAAAACTGTTTAAAAAATATTGCTATCCCAATTCTGTATCCTAATTAATTGGAAAGAGGCACAGATGGATGGGTGGATGACTGACTAGTAATCTGGGATTAATTTCACCTAATGTTCTGATTCCTCAAAGGTCACAATTCTTCCCATCTTATGCAATGCTCTTGTGGGCCAATACCTTGGGCCAAATCCAAACCCAGTGTAATAAAGGATGGGCCAGCTTATCTGAATAAGATCCAAGGAGGTCATTATTTAGGAATTCCTCATGAAGATATCCAGCCTTATAGTCTTATATTCATGAGTGAGAATAGAATTAACAAATTATTTTGTCCTGCTTTTCCTCCCCCTAGGATCCAAGGAAAAGTGAAAGTCGCTCAGTCGTGTCCAACTCTTTGTGACCCCGTGGACTATACAGTCCACCAAATTCTCCAGGCCAGAATACTGGAGTGAGTAGCTTTTCCCTTCTCCAGGGGATCTTCCCAATCCAGGGATCGAACACAGATCTCCCGCATTGCAGGCAGATTCTTTACCCGCTGAGCCATGAGGGAAGCCCAAGAATACTTGAGTGGGTAGCCTATCACTTCTCTGGGGGATCTTCCCAACACAGGAATCCAACTGGGGTCTCCTGCATTGCAGGCAGATTCTTTACCAACTGAGCTATGAAGGAAGCCCCAAGGAAAGCAGAACATCAAATTCTGGCAAAAATGAAGCATATTAAATATGATTTATTCATTAAAAATTTATTAGTATTATTAGTGTTAGGTCCTGAATAAAACAAACAGGATCTCATCCTTGTGGACCTTACATCCTAAGGTATAAACACATTTTTAAAAGTGTAAACTCATTAGTAATAATAACAAAAACAAAAACAAAAAGATACACAGTAGAAACAAACAAAAGTTATAAAGTTTCCCATGTGGTAAAGGGTCATGAGAAATGGACAATCATACTTTGGTGGCGGGAAGTTGGTGAAAGATTTTTTTTGGAGATAGGGTAATTTGGTGTACATATATATTAAAAAAAAAATCTCTGTCTCAGTAATCTGACACACAGGGTTATGTGTAGAAAATGATTAGCAATACTAAGTATTATGAAAAATTATTCACTAAAGCTCAAAATTCCCCAAGCCAGGCTTCAGCACTATGTGAACCGTGAACTTCCAGATGTTCAAGCTAGTTTTAGAAAGGCAGAGGAACCAGAGATCAAATTGCCAACATCCACTGGATCATCGAAAAAGCAAGAGAGTTCCAGAAAAACTTCTATTTCTGTTTTATTGACTATGCCAAAGCCTTTGACGATGTGGATCACAATAAACTGTGGAAAATTCTGAAAGAGATGGGAATACCAGACCACCTGACCTGCCTCTTGAGAAACCTACATGCAGGTCAGGAAGCAACAGCTAGAAATGGACATGGAACAACAGACTGGTTCCAAATAGGAAAAGGAGTACATCAAAACTGTATATTGTCACCCTGCTTATTTAACTTCTGTGCAGAGTACATCATGAGAAAGGCTGGGCTGGAAGAAGCACAAGCTGGAATCAGGATTGCCAAGAGAAATATCAATAACCTCAGATATGCAGATGACACCACCCTTATGGCAGAAAGTGAAGAGGAACTAAAAAGCCTCTTGCTGAAAGTGAAAGAGGAGAGTGAAAAAGTTGGGTTAAAGCTCAACATTCAGAAAACAAAGATCATGGCATCTGGTCCCATCACTTCATGGGAAATAGATGGGGAAACAGTGGAAACAGTGACAGACTTTATTTTTCTGGGCTCCAAAATCACTGCAGATGGTGATTGCAGCCATGAAATTAAAAGACGCTTACTTCTTGGAAGGAAAGTGATGACCAACCTAGATAGCATATTCAAAAGCAGAGACATTCCTTTGCCAACAAAGGTCCATCTAGTCAAGGCTATGGTTTTTCCTGTGGTCATGTATGGATGTGAGAGTTGGACTGTGAAGAAAGTTGAGTTGCCGAAGAATTGATGCTTTTGAACTGTGGTGTTGGAGAAGACTCTTGAGAGTCCCTTGGACGCAAGGAGATCCAACCAGTCCATTCTGAAGGAGATCAGCCCTGGGATTTCTTTGGAAGGAATGATGCTAAAGCTGAAACTGCAGTACTTTGGCCACCTCATGCGAAGAGTTGACTCATTGGAAAAGACTCTGATGCTGGGAGGCATTGGGGGCAGGAGGAGAAGGGGACGACAGAGGATGAGATGGCTGGATGGCATCACCGACTCGATGGACGTGAGTTTGAGTGAATTCCGGGAGTTGGTGATGGACAGGGAGGCCTGGTGTGCTGTGATTCATAGGGTCGCAAAGAGTCGGACACGACTGAGCGACTGAACTGACTGACTGAAACTCTTAGTTATATTATCGTATATTCAAATGGTATATTCACAGTGAGTGTAGGACAGGTCCAGTTTTTATACTTAAATTTTATGATGAAGAATGGTTTAACACTGACAGACAAGTGCTGAGAACAGTAGAACGTTCCCATATAACCTACGTTCGGTTTCCTCTATTAGTAACATCTTACATTAGGACAATTTGTCACAATTAATGAACCAACATTGACAAGATATTCAGATCTCCGTTTTCACTTAGTATCCTTTTCCTGTTTCAGGAGTGCAGCCAGGACACTACATTCAGTCCTCACGTCCCTTTAGGCGCCTCTTGGCTGGGACAGTTTCTCGTTGGTTTTGATGACCCTGAGAGTTTTGAGGAGTACTGGTAATTTTAGACTGTCCCTCCACTGGGATTTGTTTGATTTTTTTTTCTCATGATAATACTGAGGTTGTGGGTTTTGAGGAAGAAGACTACAGAGGTCACTTTCATCACATCATATCAAGGGTACATGCTATGAACATAAACCTAAAACTGCGGATGTTAATTTTGATCACCTGGCCAGGGTAGTGGTTGTCAGTTTTCTCCAGAGTAATGTTACCTTTCTTCCTTCATATCCACAGTGTATTCTCTCTAAAGAAGTCACTATGCACAGCCCACACAGTCTTTTGGACTCTGTGGGAGAGGGAGAGGGTGGGATGATTTGGGAGAATGGCATTGAAATACGTATAATATCATATATGGAACGAGTCGCCAGTCCAGGTTCGATGCACGATACTGGATGCTTGGGGCTGGTGCACTGGGATGACCCAGGGGGATGGTATGGGGAGGGAGGAGGGAGGAGGGTTCAGGATGGGGAACACATGTATACCTGTGGTGGATTCATTTCGATATTTGGCACAACCAATACAATATTGTAAAGTTTAAAAATAAAATAAATTAATAATAAAAAAAAGAAGTAGGAAGTTGTTCTGCCTCCTTAAGGGCAGAGTAATACATAAATGATTTGGAATTATTCTGCATATGAGATTTATCAAGTCTTCTCCATTTATTTACTCAATTACTTATATATGTTAGTATGAACTCATGGATCTTTATTTTTATAATTTGTATACAGTAAATGCATTGCAGACCACTCCAGATTAATAGCACAATCTAAAACTACATGATTAATGTTCTTGCTGAAATCGTTTCAGCTTTGGCCATTGGGAACTCTCAGTTGGCTCCTGTGTCCCTTTGACACACCCACCATCGTGTGTATATATTGTTAGCACTTCCCGATTTGGGTACTACAAAACGCTCCAGGATCATCTTACATATCGCCCAGCCCTATAATCAACCACTTGTTCAAAAAGTCTTGGTTTCTTTTCCTGAAGAATGGTGCTAGAAATAAGACCAGGATACTGGCTATGCTTGTTGCATCTGGAGTGTCATCGTCTCTGTCTTCTCAGCTGAGAGAGCAAGAAAATTGTGTGTGTGTGTGTGTACACATGCATATCTGTATCTCCACATACATATATATCAATAATACATGTATATACATATATGTATACAAATACATGCATGTCCATACATTGTGTGTGTATGTTTTTAAGTGAGTATACACGTATCTTGGAGGAGGGCATGGCAACCCACTCCAATGTTCTTGCCTGGAGAATCCCATGGACAGAGAAGCTTGGCAAAGCTTGGGTTGCAAAGAGCTGGACACGACTGAAGCAAAGTACCATGCGTGCATACACATATTTATCAATATTTCTACATGCATCAATCTAAAGCTATATTTGGCTAAACGTTAATTCACACTGATGTCTCCAGCTCTAATCCAGGGCCACTGATGCTTCTAGCCACCCCCCTTCCAGCAACCTTTCACTCCAGTAGTGAGAAGCCTGTCTCCATCACCCAGCATCCGTGGATAAACTAATAATAGTGTGTGCAGAATTGTTAATTCTTTGCTCTACTGCAAAAAAAAAAAAGAGTACTATGCTTATATAAACTTTCTTTTACTTTTAGTCCTACAGTCTCCTTCCATCCATTCCAAAGTTACTTAGGTCAGCCTATCCCTTCCCCTCTTCAGCGAGGTTATTTCATATACTTATGATACTGTTAGATTCTTTTGTCAATCTATATTCCATCTTGGGATCCCCTGGCCACTTAAAAATTTTTTTTTAATTTGCAAACGTTAAAGTTCACTTTTTTGGTTGTAAAGTTCTGAGTTTTAATAAATGCAGTGTCATGTATCTGTTACCGTTCGATTATCACACAGCATAGTTTCACTCCCCTTAAAACTCCCTTGTGTTTCACCTACCCAGCCCTCCCTTTCCCTCAAACCCATGGAAACCACTGATTTAATGCTTTAGCCTTTTTCAGATGTCATATAGATAGAATGATATCATACGTATCGTACCCTTTTGACTATATTCTTTCACTGAGCAACGTACACTTAAGACTCATGTATGTTTTTCATGGCTTAGTGGCTCATTTCTTTTTTTCACTAAATAATACCTTATTGTGTAGATGTACTATGGGTTGTTCACTCACCACTGAAGGGCATCTTACATGCTTCCAGTTTTTTGGTGATTTTGAACAAAGCTACTATCAACACTCACATGAAGATTTTTGTGGGATCATAGTTTTTCAAATATCCTAGAAGCATGGGTGTTGGACATATGGTAAGACTATGTATAGCTTTGTAAGAAATTCAGGTCCATTTTTGTTCAGAAGAAGACTATACTTCTCTGTATTTAGCATAAAACAAACAGTTGTGATAGGATTTATGACCAATTTTATTTATGTTTTTATTCATTTTTATATTTCTTCCAAGACGTTTTGAAGTAATTCAAGCGAGCAGTACATTTCTAATCAGGGAAAAATTCATTTAAAAAGTACAATTAAGTACGAGAGTAACAGGAGGGAACCAAATGCAATGGCTCCATGTTGTTTCATCTTGTTTCAGTAGACCCCCAGCTCCTGGCCAGCGGGGATGCTCTGATGTGAGCGTACATACTGTGAGTGCTAAGGCACCACACGGACTGTAAGGCATTTCACTGTAATGAGATTCTCTATTCTTTGCCTACAGCTGGTGTTTCCGGCCTTTCATTTCAGGCTCTACGTAACTCAGACTCAGGCAAAGGAAAGGAACCCTGCTCAGCATTTGGGAGACTCAGATTCCCATCACTGTGCCTGCACTCCACTTCTAATAAGGAACCTTCTGTCTTGTTCCTATTTCTTTTTTTTATTTTTTAAAATTGAAATGTAGTTGATTTATAATGTTTTGTTAGTTTTAGGTATATGGGAAAGTTATTCAGATATATTAATATATATGTGTACATATTGCTGCTAAGTCGCTTCAGTCGTGTCCAACTCTGTGTGACCCCATGGACGGCAACCCACCAGGTTCCCCTGTCCCTGGGATTCTCCAGGCAAGAACACTGGAGTGAGTTGCCATTTCTTTCTCTAATGTATGAAAGTGAAAAGTGAAAGTGAAGTCTCTCAGTCATGTCCAACTCTTAGCGACCCCATGGACTGCAGCCTACTAGGCTCCTCCATCCATGGGATTTTCCAGGCAAGAGTACTGGAGTGGGGTGCCATTGCCTTCTCCGATGTGTACATATTATGTACACATATATATGAGAAGAGAAGTTGCTCAGTTGTGTATGACTTTTTGCAATCCCATTGACTGTAGCTTATCAGGCTCCTCTGTCCATGGCATTTTCCAGGCAAGAGTACTAGAGTGGGTTGACATTTCCTTCTCCAGGGGATCTTCTCAACCTGGGGATCGAACACATGTCTCCCGTATTGCAGGCAGACGCTTTACCCTCTGAGCCACCAGGGAAGCACCCCCTCCCCGATACACACACACATACATATATACCTTTTTAGATTCTTTTCCCTTATACTTGTTATGAGATACTGAATATAGCTCTCTGTGCTATACAGTAGGTCCTGTTGCTTATCTACTTTATATATAGTAGTGTGTATATTTTAATCCCAAATCCTAATTTATCCCCCCCCAACTTTCCCTTTTAGTAAGTGTAGGTTTGTTTTCTGTCCGTGAGTCTGTTTCCGTTTTGTAAATAAGTTCACTTTTATCATGTTTTCAGATTCCGTAGACAGGCGATGTCGAGTGATATTTGTCTCTCTTCTGCCTTGTTTCTGAGACCAACCTTTAACCTCATCTTCTAGTTTTAGTCACCAGATTCCTGTCTTGTTTCTGGTTGAAGTGCCCTCAACTGTACAAATCCATAACGTATTAAAAAAGAAAAAAAGGTTTGCCTCCAATCAAGCATGCCCTCAAATGATCTAGTTATGAGCAGAAGTTTGTCAGTAAATGAAAATCTGTAGTATAACATCATACTCTGACATGAACAAAAAAAATGAAGCCAGCTTATTAAGTTTTAGAAAATATATCTGTCATTACCAGTTATTTTAATTTTCAAAGAAGGAGGAAATTTGGCATCTATTATCATACAGAGTAAATAAATTAGATGCATTGTGAACATGAAGCAGCAGTAACAATGGCATCGTCATATATCTATTATAACGTTGACAGGCTAAACAATGCATTCTCTCCTTTCCAAAGAAGATGCATGAATTTTTTATTCCTGGTTGTTTATTTCTATCTTTTCTGAACGACAGGTATAGGTGAGTCCTATATCTCTGTTAATATTAAGTATTAATTACAAAGTCTATCAGAGGAGACACTACTCAAAGCCCAGACTCCTGGAAACATTATCACGGTTTCTTTTGATACTCTCACCTCTAGGGCATAAATCATTAATTTTGGGTGAAACTACCTCACTGAGTTTACCAACCGAAGAGCGAAACTTATATGCTTTGGTTTTATTTTTAGCATCACAGGGGAGATAAGAAAGAAACACGAACAACCTGCAGAAAAGACACGTGCCTGTGTTATTGGTCTAGATACGGTCACTGGGGTGAGCTGCAGGGGGTCTTCTCACTTGTCACTCATTTCCTCCTACTCCACTATTGTATCTGGACGCTTTGAATAAAAAACGCCCATTCTAAAACAGTGAGACAAATAAATCCAATGTCTAAAATGACCATGTGGATTAAACAGAATCAGGGTTTGAAGAGGGCATCTTTCCATTCTGTATTTGAAAATCATGGTATGGTTCTTGGAAAAGAGGCCAAAATTTTAAATAGAAAAGTACAGTTTGTTGTGCTTCCCAAAGTTAAACAAGGAAGGTTTGAAAGGATAAATCAGAAGCTATGCTTTACTGGGCAGAGAAGGTCAAGACAACACTTTGCATCCAAGGAAGGCATATTTAAAAACGATCACATTTTGCAACAATGCTGGGAAAAGGGAAGTTATTATCAACACCCTCAATCTTCAAATCAGGTGAGCAGAGGTCTGTTCTATTTATTCTGTAGCTGCAAACTGGCTAAAGAACGTGGCTGTCTGTAAACCAGAAATTAATGTGCTGGTTTATTTAAAAAACAGCTAACACACATTAACTACCCAATAAACACTTCACAATGTGCTCCATCAGTCTCCTAATCCACTTACTATTCATGTCACGTCCCTGTGCTTGGCTCATAATGATTCCTTCTGCTCAAAACCCCTTTCCCCTCCTCATATACCAATGAAAACTGCTTTCATTCAGGACCCTGCTGCAATGCCAGCTCTCTGTGAATCTCCTCAGATCTCCCAACCAGGGTCCACTGTTCCACTCCCATTTTCCCAAAAGACTTCATTAGGGCCTCTATTAGAGACTTGGTGTATGTGTCTGTCGCCCCTTGAGCTTCCTGAGTTATATCAGTACCTCATTAATTCTTTTTTCCATCAGCGCCCAGATAATATCTAGCTGACAGTAAGAACTGAGTACACTGACATAGGAATTTATCCAAAAGATATGCTGTAAAAAACTAAAAATAGAGTTAACATAAGATCCTATAATCCCACTCCTGGGCATATACCTGGACAAAACTATAATTTGCCAATGTGTATAGCACCACTATTCACAGTAGCCAAGTCATGGAAGCAACCTAAATGTCCAATGACGGATGAATGGATAAAGATGTGGCAGTATATACAGTGGAATATTACTGAGCCATAAAAAAGAACGAAACACTGCCATTTGCAGCAACAGGGATGAACCTAGAGAAAATACTACTAAGTGAAGAAACCAGAGAAAGACAAATATCATATGATATTACTTGGTATTATATAAATTATTGTAAAAATTATATAAAATTATTTTTTAAATGATACAAATGAACTTATTTACAGAACAAAAATAGACTTACAGGCATAGAAAACAATTGTATGGGTTGCCAAAGGAAAGGGAAAGTGAGGAATAAATCTGAAGTCCGGGATTAATGTATACACACTACTATTTATAAAACAGATAAACAATAAGGGCCTACTGTACAGTACAAGGAGATATATTCAGTATCTTATAATAACTTACAATGCAAAAAGGTCTGAAAAAATATATGTCTGTACAACTGAATCACTTTTCTGTACATTTGAAACTAACACAACATTGTAAATGAACTATATTTTCAATTTAAAAACTGGTTATAAAAAAAATGATATGTTGTACCAGACCCCTAACACCATTTTTACCTGCCTATGGTCAGGTCAATGTATTAGTATGGAAAAGAAGAAAAGCTATTTGAAAGAGGGTTTCAGTCATGTTCTGCTATGCTTAGCTGTTGGAATGACAATAGTAGCTGCTCCAGAAACCAATTCATGGGTTTCTATATCTCTTGGGTACAGGTATCCCTTGCTTTTTCAAAGTTTGCTTCATATCTCTTGGCCTTTACAAAAGAACTATGTTAGTACCTGTTTTGGATGCTGAAAGAAATCCGAAGAGGATTTTTGTTATTAGGGGAAAAGGCGAAAATAGGAAAAGAACATTCAGCATTTGCTTTGCTCGAGTTTTGTTAGAAAGGCAGTGGGTCCCCCACACAGTGAGAGTGGCACCACCAAGCTCCCTTCCGGGGAACTACACTCAGCATCTCAGCACGGAGCTGCTGTAGTTCTGAACCGTGTCCGTGAACATCTGTGCTGTATCTCAATTTATTGTGTGCCTCCATTAGCAAGATGTGCCGTAAGGTAACTGCTTTTTCCCTTTACACCATCCCAGCTTACAGGCTTCACAGTAGCACTACTCTCGACAGCAGGGGGAAACTGCACACTTCAATACTGCCCTTTCTCTATGAAAGAACAAAGTGTACTATGATGATATAGGGCTTCCCCGGTGGCTCAGATGGTAAAAAATCCACCTGCAATACAGGAGATCCAGGTTCAGCCCCTGGGTAGGGAAGATCCTCTGAAGAAGGGAATGGCTACCACTCCAGTATTCTTGCCTGGAGAATTCCTTGGATAGATGAGCCTAGCAGGCTACAGTCCATGGGAAGATCCCCTGAAGAAGGGAATGGCTACCACTCCAGTATTCTTGCCTGGAGAATTCCTTGGATAGATGAGCCTAGCAGGCTACAGTCCATGGGAAGATCCCCTGAAGAAGGGAATGGCTACCACTCCAGTATTCTTGCCTGGAGAATTCCTTGGATAGATGAGCCTAGCAGGCTACAGTCCATGGGAAGATCCCCTGAAGAAGGGAATGGCTACCACTCCAGTATTCTTGCCTGGAGAATTCCTTGGATAGATGAGCCTAGCAGGCTACAGTCCATGGGAAGATCCCCTGAAGAAGGGAATGGCTACCACTCCAGTATTCTTGCCTGGAGAATTCCTTGGATAGATGAGCCTAGCAGGCTACAGTCCATGGGAAGATCCCCTGAAGAAGGGAATGGCTACCACTCCAGTATTCTTGCCTGGAGAATTCCTTGGACAGACGAGCCTAGCGGGCTACAGTCAGACACAACTGAGAAACACACACACACACACACACACACACACACACACATGATAATATGTCTTTCTTCAAGGGGAATAGGTATTAACTCTTACTTGGAACCAGAAGAATGCTGTTTGTTAACTTTGTTTCCACCCGAAGTAGGAACTAATCTCAGAAACAAATCCAGGTGTCCTTTTAAGTAGGGACAACAATAATCATTATAATTTGTGCTGGACTTTATGTTTACAAAGCACTTTGTGGGCCTTCCTTTGTTCTCATAATATTCTGTTCCTTAATCAGGAACTTTGCTTCTGTTCAACACTTAAATCTTAGAAGGTCGATTTAACAAATCCCTCATCCTTTCTACTCCCATTCTACTCTAAAGTAAATTAACCACAGTGCCAGGAGAATCTTTAAGACCCTGAATGTGCCTGGCTCAAGTAACACAAAAATACTAGTTGGACAAAGGATGATTTCCAAGATCAGCGAAGGGAGAGCATTCTTCCTTCCCATTCCCTCTGTGTCACAACACACGAAAGAGGATGGAATCCCCAAAACTGAAGCTCACGTGAGAGGTTATTCCCTTCAGAAACGTCTGAGGTCCTGATGCTGTCTCTTGTTGTCTGGAGGAACATGAGGCTGGTGTCAATGGCATACGCATGAGAGAACAGGAAGCGAGAAGGAGACCACTCACTGAGCTAGAAGCTGGGAATCTTTGGGGATGAGTCTTGTGCTAAAGCGACACTTATGAAGCTGTTTGAGGGCGAGGTCTCTCTTGTCTAAATCAGATGCTCTCAGGATCACCCCCTATCTGCACTCTGGTTTGGGAACCAGGACTCCTTCAAGTCCAATGCCCCACCTTCACAACCCATTCCAGCCTGAGCTCAAATCCAATCGGCACCTTGAAGGAAGGAGGGGAATGGGGGGGGGAGGGGAAGAGAGGTGCTTTGTAAAGCTTGACTCTATGTCTGTAATACTAGCTTGACTCTTGTCAGTTTATTTGCCTTATTCTCAAGAGTGCTAGGAATGTTTAAATGACTTGGGAGATTGGTTCAATTCAGTCAGTCATGGTCTTTTGCATTATTCGGTTTCCAAAAATAATTACTTGACCTTCCATTTGAGACAAGCACTCAAAAGATAAACAGTTATTCCTAAGATCACCCAGAACAACCTTTAAACAGAAAAGTCAGTTTGCTATTATATTAGCTGATCTACGGTCATGGGATAAGTAAACATCGTTGTATTTGTTAAAAAGACGACTTTCAATCAACTCTTTGAGGGTTCCTAATTACGAGAGTGTCTAGATGAGAAGTATATATTTTATTGTGCTTCTCAGGTGGCTCAGTGGTAAAGAATTTGCCTGCCAGTGCAGGAGATGCAAGAGACGCAGGTTCAATCTCTGGGTTGGAAAGATCCCCTGGAGTAGGAAATGGCAATCCACTCCAGCATTCTCGCCTGGAAAATCCCATGGACAGAGGAGCATGGTGGGCTACCATCCATGAGGTCCCAAAACAGTCAGAGACTACTGAGCACAGCACAGCACATATACCTTATTAGAATAAACATTATCGATCAAAGTTTACAATGTTCATTCACATGCCTTTTGTTCCTCACAGGCGTAGTGTGACGGTGGTCTTGAGCACTTAGTTTTCTTATTGACCTACAGGTACTGAAGAAACTACAGACTGCTCTGGTTTGCTTCAGGCTATCAGTCAGTCCAGGGCTTTGGAGAACACCAGCCTCCTCCAGAGGACTGCTCCAACCATGGCATATTCTGTGGGTCAGGGCTACTTCCCAATTCTCGCCAGCCTAACACCAGTGCTCCAGAGAAAGCTCTGGTAGGTTTCTGGAACATTTCCTCTTATCAAAGATGTCCCCTGACCTCTGGGCCTTCATTCCTGCCACCGGATGTCCTGACGTTTACTGGAAATGTAAGGCACTAGGGACAGGTATAGAAGCTCTAACAAACTCAACAGGCAGGAAGAGGGCACACCTAAAGCTTGCTTCCATTCTCCTTTTCCACTAAAACCTATTAGAATGCTCTATTTTTTACCTTGTCACTTGATTGTACTCAGGAATTAGTGACTTAGAAAAGCATGTTTCAACTCAGTCTTTAATTCTATGGATAAGACTGAAATCAAAATTTACCCACCCATGACATGTGTCACTTGATAGAAAAGAGTGTTCTTATTTACACAAAGATATCTGGAAATAATGAGTCCAAAACTATTATACATATAAATCTAGGAAATATATACCAAGAATCCAAACCCAACCTCCCCCACAAAAAAAACCCCGAAAAACCAGCATCAAATGATTGAATGCAGAGTTCAAAAGAATAGCAAGGAGAGATAAGAAAGCCTTCCTCAGTGATCAGTGCAAAGAAATAGGGGGAAAAATACAATGGGAAAGACTAGAGATCTCTTCAAGAAAATTAGAGATACCAAGGGAACATTTCATGCAAAGATGGGCATAAAAAAGGACAGGAATGGTATGGACCTAACAGAAGCAGAAGATATTAAGAAGAGGTGGCAACAACAGACAGAAAAGCTATACAAAATAGATCTTCATGATCCAGATAACCATGATGGTGTGATCAGTCACCTAGAGCCAGACATCCTGGAATGCGAAGTCAAGTGGGCGTTACTTAGGAAGCATCACTACGAACAAAGCTAGTGGAGGCGATGGAATTCTAGTTGAGCTATTTCAAATCCTGAAAGATGATGCTATGAAAGTGCTACACTCAATATGCCAACAGATTTGGAAAACTCAGTAGTGGCCACAGGACTGGAAAAGGTCAGTTTTCATTCCAATCCCAAAGAAAGGCTATGCCAAAGAATGTTCAAACTACTGCACAATTGTACTCATCTCACATGCTAGTAAAGTAATGTTCAAAATTCTCCAAGCCAGGTTTCAACAGTATGTGAACTGTGAACTCCAGATGTTCAAGCTGGATTTAGAAAAGGCAGAGGAACCAGAGATCAAATTGCCAATATCTGTTGGATCATCGAAAAAGCAATAGAGTTCCAGAAAAACATCTACTGCTTTATTGACTATGCCAAAGCCTTTGACTGTGCAGATCACAACAAACTGTGGAAAATTCTGAAAGAGATGGGAATACCAGACCACCTTACCTGCCTCCTGAGAAATCTGTATGCAGGTCAAGAAGCAACAGTTAGAACTGGACATGGAACAATGGACTGGTTCCAAATTGGCAAAGGAGCACATCAAGGCTGTATATTGTCACCCTGCTTATTTAACTTATATGCAAAATGCCAGGTTGGATGAAGCACAAGCTGGAATCAAGATTGCCAGGAGAAATATCAATAACCTCAGATACGCAGATGACACCGCCTTTATGGCAGAAAGTGAAGAAGAACTAAAGAGCCTCTTGATGAAAGTGAAAGAGGAGAGTGAAAAAGTTGGCTTAAAACTCAATATTCAGAAAACTAAGATCATGGCATCTGGTCCCATCACTTCAGGGCAAATACATGGGGAAACAATGGAAACAGTGACAGACTTTATTTTGGGCGGGCTCCAAAATTACTGCAGATGGTGACTGCAGCCATGAAATTAAAAGACGGTTGCTCCTTGGAAGAAAAGTTATGACCAACTCAGACAGCATATTAAAAAGCAGAGGCATTACTTTGCCAACAAAGGTCCGCCTAGTGAAAGCTATGGTTTTTCCATTATGGATGTGAGAGTTGGACTATAAGGAAAGCTGAGCACCGAAGAACTGATGCTTGATGGCAAGGAAATCCAACCAGTCCATCCTAAAGGAAATCAGTCCTGAATATTCATTGGAAGGACTGATGCTGAAGTTGAAACTCCAATACTTAGGTCACCTGATGCGAAGAACTGACTCATTTGAAAAGACCATGATGCTAGGGAAGCTTGAAGGCAGGAGGAGAAGGGGATGATATGGATGAGATGGTTGGTTGGCATCACTGACTCGATGGACATGAGTTTGAGCAAGCTCCGGGAGTTGGTGATGGATGGACAGGGAAGCCTGGTGTGCTGCAGTCAATGGGGTCGCAAAGAGTCAGATACAACTGAGTGACTGAACTCAACTGAAGGGAGAACAGCTCAAGAATGACAAATGTTAATCAAGGAAAATATGAGCATGTTTTGGTATACAGTGAGAGAGAAATCCTCAAAACTAAAACTAGAATGTTTTTTGTCTTTAGAGATGCAAGGGGACTGAATACTGTCAAGACTGGCATAATTTACTCTTAAATTATTTATATGCAAAACTATTAACCTACATAAAAGGAAGCTGGATAGTCCTTGAGTTTCCTTGAGCTCTTTGAGCTTGTCTGCTATTAATCAGTTATCAGGGAATGGTAAAAAACTGAGGATATTTAAAATAGTAAGAAAATATAATCTTACATTACAGATTCCAAATATCCAAGTTGTTACTGAAGTTTTCTTATTATTATCCCCCTCAAAATAAATTTCAAATCACACAAATAATATACTCATATTTTCTTTTATAAGCTGAAGCTCCAATACATTGGATGTGAAAAGCCAACTCATTAGAAAAGACCCTGATGCTGAGAAAGATTGAAGGCAGAAGGAGAAGGGGACAACAGAGGATGAGATAGTTGGATGGCGTCACCAGCTCAATGGACCTGAGTTTGAGCAAGCTCTGGGAGATGGTGAAGGATAGGTAAGCTTGGTGTGCTGCAGTCCTTGGGGTCACAAAGAGTCAGACATGACTGAACAGCAACAATTTTCTTTTAATATCTTTGACAAAGGAGGCAAGAATATACAATGGATTAAAGACAATCTCTTTAACAAGTGGTGCTGGGAAATCTGGTCAACCACTTGTAAAAGATGAAACTAGAACACTTTCTAACACCATACACAAAAATAAACTCAAAATGGATTAAAGATCTAAACATAAGACCAAAAACTATAAAACTCCTAGAGGAGAACATAGGCAAAACACTCTCTGACATACATCACAGCAGGATCCTCTATGACCCACCTCCCAGAATATTGGAAATAAAAGCAAAAATAAACAAATAGGACCTAATTAACCTTAAAAGCTTCTGCACATCAAAGGAAACTATTAGCAAGGTGAAAAGACAGCCTTCAGAATAATAGCAAATGAAGCAACTGACAAACAACTAATCTCAAAAATATACAAGCAACTCCTACAGCTCAACTCCAGAAAAATAAATGACCCAATCAAAAAATGGGCCAAAGAACTAAATAGACATTTCTCCAAAGAAGACATACAGATGGCTAACAAACACATGAAAAGATGCTCAACATCACTCATTATCAGAAAAATGCAAATCAAAACCACTATGAGGTATCATTTCACACCAGTCAGAATGGCTGCAATCCCAAAGTCTACAAATAATAACTGCTGGAGAGGGTGTGGAGAAAAGGGAACCCTCTTACACTGTTGGTGGGAATGCAAACTAGTACAGCCACTATGGAGAACAGTGTGGAGATTCCTTAAAAAACTGGAAATAGAACTGCCTTATGATCCAGCAATCCCACTGCTGGGCATACACACTGAGGAAACCAGAAGGGAAAGAGACACGTGTACCCCAATGTTCATTGCAGCACTGTTTATAATAGCCAGGACATGGAAGCAACCTAGATGCCCATCAGCAGATGAATGGATAAGAAAGCTGTGGTACATATACACAATGGAGTATTACTCAGCCATTAAAAAGAATACATTTGAATCAGTTCTAATGAGGTGGATGAAACTGGAGCATATTATACAGAGTGAAGTAAGCCAGAAGGAAAAACACCAATACAGTATACTAACGCATATATATGGAATTTAGAAAGATGGTAACAATAACCCTGTGTACGAGACAGCAAAAGAGACACTGATGTATAGAACAGTCTTATGGACTCTGTGGGAGAGGGAGAGGGTGGGAAGATTTGAGAGAATGGCATTGAAACATGTAAAATATCATGTATGAAACGAGATGCCAGTCCAGGTTCGATGCACGATACTGGATGCTTGGGGCTAGTGCACTGGGACGACCCAGAGGGATAGTATGGGGAGG
>NW_011494894.1:6438763-6449577 GCF_000754665.1 Bison bison bison
CAGAGGGATAGTATGGGGAGGGAGGAGGGAGGAGGGTTCAGGATGGGGAACACGTGTATACCTGTGGTGGATTCATTTTGATATTTGGCAAAACTAATACAATTATGTAAAGTTTAAAAATTAAATAAAATTTTAAAAAAATAAATATACATCAAAAAAAATTAAAATATTAAATAGAAAGATAAAAACCCCCTTTTCCAACATGCCCAATCCTTTCTCATTCTTTCCACCCAATCCAACTCCACTGTTGACAACAGCCAACAGTGGTGTTTTCTATGCCAGAAACTGTGCTAAGAGATTACTGGAGTATCTTACTAAATGTTCACAACTTCCTGCTAAAGTGGGTTCAGTTATTATCTCTATTTTATAGAGGAGGATGCTGAGCCTGGCCATACTTATTAACTATAAGTATGGTTATAAGTAACCATAACTATTAACTCAGAGGCCCACCAGTAGTAGTTAGGGACATATCCATGCAGGTTTTTCTATGGATCCCTATACATTTATGAGCACTTATACAAAGTGTAGAGTGTTGATATCGTACTTCACTTAAAAAAAAAAAGTGAACGGTACCATATATACATACCCAATTTACCATTTGTATTTCTCCCTGACAGTTCATAAGTTCTAACTCATTCTTTTAAATTGCTGTCTAATGTACTACAGCTTTGGGCTTCCCAGCTGACACAGTGGTAAAGAATCTGCCTATTAATACAGGAGATGCAAGAGACACAGGTTCGATCCCTGGGTTGGGAAGATCCTCTGGAGAAGGAGATGGCAACCCATCCCAGTATTCTTGCCTGGGACATCTCATGGACAGAGGAGCCTGGTGGGCTACAGTCCATGGGGTCACAAAGAGTAGGACATGACTAAGCATGTGTGAATGTGTACTGCACCTGCAGTGGTCTTCTAGGGATAGTATGAAAGTTATTTTCAATTTTTCACTAATAAAAATGATGCAGTGAAAGTCTTGTGCAAGCTTTCTTATTCACGGGGGCAGCTGCTTGGGTGGATATCAAGATACGGAAGTGCTGGGTGATGCTGAGCACATGTTTAAGTTTGAATAGGTACCGCTAACTTGTCCTCTAAGATGTTTACCACTAGTATGTGAATAAATACTTTCCTACAGCCACGCCAAAATCTGATATTATCAATCTCAAAGTTTTGCCAAGCTAAGGAATCATGTTTTAGTACGCATTCCCTTCATTACAATACAAATTGTATTAGGCTACACCATCTGGACTGGAAATTAAATGATAAAGTGAGCTAAAGTAGGGCAATATAAAAAAATGTATATATACATTAAGCATGCTCTTTGCTTTAAAATACACAGTTGTGCATTTCCCCTCCCAACTTATGATATAGGAACAAAGTTTCTCAAGTAAGGGATCACTGTCAGGGGCCATACATATACTTTCTGCATTAGCCACACTCTTGGAATGTACATCGAAGATTCCATGGTTTGGTATCTTAAGTGAAGTGAGAATGTAAAAGCCTCGTGAAATACTCTGAGTGCAGAATTTAATTTAATTTAGCCACAAGTTTTTAGTAATGTACCTTCATCAAGATTTTCTAAAGCATTTAATTTTTACAAAAAGAGCTCTCTTTCCACCCTTGTGTTTCATTGGTTTACACGTTACTTAACTGAATTACATAATTACAGTGACATTCATCCAGTATAAACAGGTTTGGAAAGCATCACATTGGCTCTTGGAAAGCACATATTTAACTCAGAGAGCAAAAGCACAGAGGTGTCCTAGAGAGTAGCCCAGCAGCCATCCAGTGAGCCCACTCTGGATTGAAGTCAGCATTTTTCAGAGTCTTCTAATGCAGCAAGTTGGGTAAGGGAGTAAGTAGTCTCTCTACTAGCGATGTGGAACACCTTTTCATATGTTATTGCCCAACATCCACTACTGTGAACCATCTGTTCATTTCATTTACCTATTTTTCTAGTGGATTATCTTTTTCTTAATTATTTACAAGTGTTCTTCAGAAATCTCTGTACTAGTCCTTTGACTTTTATGTCATAAATATTTTCTCCCAGACTGTTGCTAACCTATTAACTCCTTTTTGTAGTTGACTGTCATACAAAGTACTTAATTTTGATCTAATGAAACAAACTATTTTTCTTTCTTCATAGCTTTTACTTTCTATGTTTTAAGAAAGCCCCCTATTCTAAACATATTCACCTATGTTCTCTTCTACTACTTCAATAATTTCATAACTCCCGGATTCCAGATGAGGAACTTGAAGTTCAGAAGACTCAGATATTTGACCAAAATTCTAAAGCTAGAAATAACCTAAGATCCATATTGATATATGTTTATATATAATCTCCAAAGCCAATGTTACTACTTTATACCATCTTCCTGATGAAGGAATTAAAATCTGAGAGAACTAAAGTGAAATACATGGGTGCTCAACAATGGTGAAAATTGCATGAATGCACATCTTTGTACTGATTATATAAATTACTGATAAATAAGTGATTCATCATCAGCTACAGAAAACTTGCATGATCCCTGCCATCCATAGAAAATGTGGTCAAAGTGCCCGAGTGACCTGGAAATCTAAATACTATCGAGCAACTACTAGATACAAACTAATAGTTGGACCTAGAGATCCAATGACTCTTATTTATATATTCCTCCATCCACTGAAGCAAACAAAAATATACCGAATACCTAACATGTCCCTGGCGACAAGTTCCACACACTCATGGGTGTGGACTTTGCTAGACTCCTTTGCATGGATATTCTGAAAGTTCCTAAATCTTTGCTAGCTCAAAACCAATCTCTACATTTGCAATGGACCTTGAGTTGTGGTCATTGAGGTCACATGCCTTCTATCTGCTACCAGAAAGTGAGCTCCTTAGGGTGAGATTTACATCATATGCCTCTGAAGCCCCCAAAGCACAGAGCTTATAAGATCCTGGTAGCAGTACAGGTGCTCTGTGACTGCCCTTATTACACTGTCATATGTGTGAAGGCTTCACTTTCTGTCTTGTGGACCATATCTGATCTTTCAAGGGTGAGCAAGAATGAGTAATGAATAATGAAAGAATGAACACTTTGTATTTTCATCAAACACAGTCTTCCTAGTAATTTTATCATTTCCTTGAGGTCACTAGTTATTCTCATCACCACTGGTCATCTTTTCAGATGTCACAGTCTTGTTACTATCATTATCTCCTGATTCTTCAGTCTTATTTTAATGCTGCCAATGAGCTGTCAAATTCTGTTACTTCTACTACAACTTTGTTCAATCTTTTCTATTCTCCCTGTCACCACCTTGATTCAGGCACATTATCTCTTACAAAAACTATTATGAATGATCTCCCACACTGATCCATATTATACCTGCTGAAGTCACATAACTTTCCTGAATCATAATTTCATGTGGCCAATCTCTTCCTTCAAATCTTCAAAGGCTCCCATGAATCCACTGAATTATTCTGGATCTCTTGCTGCTGCTGCTGCTGCTAAGTCGCTTCAGTCGTGTCCGACTCTGTGCAACCCCATAGATGGCAGCCCACCAGGCTCCTCTGTCCACGGGATTCTCCAGGCAAGAACACTGGAGTGGGCTGCCATTTCCTCCTCCAATGCATGAAAGTGAAAAGTCAAAGAGAAGTTGCTCAGTCGTGTCTGACTGTTAGCGACCCCATGGATGGCAGCCTACCAGGCTCCTTTTGCCAGGCAAGAGTACTGGAGTGGGGTGCCATTGACTGGACATCAAAGCTTTATGTATGACCCCATCTACATTTTGATTCTAATTCACCACTGCTCATCTACTGACGCCTTCGCCTGCCTCTTCCCACTCCATAGTCAAATAGGACGATGTGCTTTTTATTAAATACATCTTGCATTTTCCATCGCTGCTACTTCCACCTGGGGCACTCTTCCTCATTCTATCCTTTGAGGCCCATTTTAAAGGCCAGCTCTTTCACGAAGTAGGTCCTGATATCACACAGACAAAATAGCTGCCTCCTTTGATATCAGCAGGTCTCTGTGTTGCCTTTTTGGAGTCAGTCTTGCTTTATTTATCTAACCCTGCTTTATTTATACTGAGTTGGTACTTACCTTGTTTATTGCAGTACAAGGTCCTCGTGGTGAGGGTCAGTGGTTTCCTTATTTTTGTGATTGTTTGAAGAGTTTGGTACAGAGCCTTGTACACAGAGGCAATCAATAAGCTACTGGTCAACCTGAACATTCCTCTCAACTTTACTGTAATCTCCTTAAGAACAATGACCTTAAGGACACAGTGTCTCTCAATACATGTAAGGGCCTTGTGCATAACAGGTACTCAAAACTTAATTCGTTTAAGTAATTTCATAGTTCCAGAGCAAGAGATTTCAAAAACACACGTACCACTGGCATTAACCTAAAATATTCACTTAATCACCTCTCACCTGTCCCAGACACTGCACTCAAAATTTTATAACAACCATCTTCTGTAATCCTTCAAGAACACCGTGAAGCACTGTCTTTTCCCTCAATGGATGGGCAGAGGTTTACAGAAGTGAAGTGACTGGATTCTGCAACAAGTCAGTGGCAGAGCTGAAATCTGAACCAAAGCAATTTCTGCTTCCAGAGCCCATGGTTGTCACCATAATGCCATATGCCTTGGTTATGTTTGCCAACTCCCCTTAGTTTCAACAATTTGGGTAAACAAAAAATCTTTTAAAAAATACTTCAAGCTACATCTTAAAATCATTCTTTGAAACTTGAGAACATCTTGACTCTCAGATTATTTTAATGGGTGTAAAAATAAAGAATTGCTAAGTCTTTCTTATCCACCTTCCAATGTAAGCTTCAAATTTAGGAGGCTATTTGTTTTCTCAAATGATATGCATAGTTAGTACTTAATTATGCATCCCCCAACATGGAGGTGATAAGGGTAATATACCTCCAGATAACTGAAAATCATTTAATTTTGTGAAGCAGTCTACAAATCTCAGAACCAAAAACAACCGTTTAGTTCCCCATTTCCTTCTAAATCTTTAGATACTTGAAAACTCCTCTTATTAGTCTGGACTCTGATTGAAGGGCAGAGTAAAAAAGTGTGGGGTTGGCATAGATAATCCATGAATAAATAAGATCAGAGATTTCTCTTTGTCTGAATCTCCCCATTCAGTCTGCATGGAAAAGCACTCGCACCAACTTTGGCCACAGTGCTGAAAAAGAATACTAGCCTCAAGGAGTCTACAGATTATGAAACTGGGACAGAAAGAAAAAAAGTTGTATTGGCCCTAACAACACTGAGGAGGAACTCACAAGCTGTAAGATAAAAGTCATTGCTTTCTTTAGGATTTCAGAGATACAAACATGGAAAGTAGACAGTTACATCTAAGAAACAGCTACTGGCTAACTGGTCACCAGTGTCTCCATTGCATTTAATGGAAATACTATTACTCAAGATGAGATTTATAACTTCAGATGAAATTATATCAAGCAAGGACAAACTCTGATTTTCAGTAAAACAGAGTGGAAAATGACCACTGATGCTTCAGCTACTCAAATATTCTATGTATCTATTCAAAGCACAACAATTTCTATATAAAAAGCCTGATAATATTAATTTCACTGTTTAGTCATAGCTACCTTTTTCTGGATTTAAGTTCAGTTCAGTTCAGTCGCTCAGTCACGTCTGACTCTTTGTGACCCCATGAACCGCAGCACGCCAGGCCTCCCTGTCCATCACCAACTGCCAGAGTCTACCCAAACCCCTGTCCATTGAGTCAGTGATGCCATCCAACCATCTCATCCTCTGTCATCCCCTTCTCCTCCTGCCTTCAATCTTTCCCAGCATCAGGGTCTTTTTAAATGAGCCAACCCTTTGCATCAGGTGGCCAAAGTATTGGAGTTTCAGCTTCAACATCAGTCCTTCCAATGAACACCCAGGATCAATTTAACTGTTGATGTTAAAACGTAAGGTATGATGAACCTCTGTGACTTAAAGGATACCTTAAAATCCAAATCCCGTTTATGAAGTAAAATTTTATCAAAGTATTTTGGCTCCTTTAAAACTATCTCAAATATTCAGTTGTTGATACTTGAGTACTGCAAGTCATAGGTTCTATATTCAGAAAAGAATAGAGGAAAAAGAATGAGCCTGTTATGTTCATTAGTGTATCATGGAAAATGACAGCCTTAAATACTCATGAGCACTGGTTAACATTCTGCCAACTCCCTCTGCTGTAGCAGAAATCATAAAAACAAAAACAAAGCACAACACGGAAAAAGGAGTTTAAGTCAAGTGAAAATATTTATGACATTGCAAGCTTCTTAAAAATGTATTCACTGAAACATGAAAAAATAGCAGTAATTAATCCCAAAATAAAAGAGAAAAACAATGTTGCTCCAACACAACTGAATAAATGCATATTCTTAACAATCTGTAATCTCTTAAGAAATCAGCTAATATGATAATTTACTAAATGTTTTTTCAGAGATGAAATATTAAGGTGCAACATGTTTATTGATTTGTTTTAGAGGAAGAGGTTTCTAACTATCTGTTTCAGATCATTAGAATTCTCACATTCACTCAAAACCCGTAATACCATAACACTGTGAATGTGAAGTACTATTTGATAAAGACTTACCTTCTATGTATCTTATTTTCCTTTGAAAGGCAACTTTCTTAAAACACCACGTATCAACAATAATGAAACTTAGCCATTCACTCTGATCTGCATTGAGTTAAAGGATGCAAAGGAAAAAAAAAAAAGGTCCTCCCCCCATAAAACTCAATCCTACGTCATGATTTTTCCTTTAAATTTAATCATTTTGAAACATTAAAAATTTTGCTGTTTCTCTTGGAGCATCCTCTATCAAGATTAAAGAAGGGTTTGTTTGAAAACAAACAGGATACGGGAGTAAATGGTGCAGCTTCCAGGCAAGCTATAAATAGCAACGGCATTTTCAAGAAATCTTACACTGGAGCGTTATGTTGCAGTTTAAACATGCAGTGCAGATTTTATTATAAAGTTGTCACCAAAATTCATTGTTATACAAGAAATGCAGTTCTTACCAAGTTTTCTTGGTTCCTGGCTGCTATTTTCTGCTCCTCTTCTGCCCCATTTTTCATGTATTTGACCTCTTCCACCGGTTTGATCCTATACTCATCTGAGTGCCAAAAACAGAAAAGACATTCTATAATTTTTTTCATAATGGTAGAAAGTGTCAGTAAGAAAAGCCAAACAGCACAATTTGTTAGAGCCTTTTTCCCTGTGGTCTTTATATATGGTTCATTTGAAACAATCTGGAAGATGCTTAACTAGCTTCTTTTTATGAAGTGCTCTCCTCTGTCCACTGGGAAAAGCTCAGCATCAGGAAGGCAGCTATGAAAGCGGCACTGCCTGGTCCTTTTACAGAGAGCAGACGGTGTTAGTGGAAACGGAGGTTGTTCCATCTCCAAAGACTATTTGAAATTTATATGTAATAGGGCATATCACATAATGATCTACGGAGATTTTCCTCCATGAGAATATTAGTTCAAAATACCTGTGGCAGCAGTGTTATACAGTATATTCACACCTAAATTTTTCTCTTTAGAAAAAACAAAGCAAAAGCAATGAGCTTGACTGATCAACAAATAGATGTAAACAACTGGAAGTTGAAATTTTCATATTTATTCACATATTAAATGTGCAACAATCTGCAACAATTTCATATGATATATACAGACTTTTTCTTAACCTCTCTGTAAAGTCACACACGAGAGGAGCATGGCTCTAACTGGTAGGTGTATCAGTCAAGGCTGGAGAGTAGAGTGGGCCATGGACAGGACCTGGACTTTGCAACAGCCAGAAAAAGACAGTACAACAAATTCCAATATCGAAACACAGCATAGGTCAAACTTGGGAAAACTTGCAATTAAAGTTCTTTTCCAGGAGAGAGGTTTGGTGATGATAATGCTGACACTTTCACCAGATTTTTGTCACCAGGAAATGACATGGGTACACTAAGGTCAAAAACAGGCGTGACTTTGAGTCATCTTTAGTATGTGGGGAGAAAAATCACAGACATTATGGAATTAGAAAATTTCATCAACCAATAAAATGATGATTGCCTAGCAAAGGGCATGGAATAATGTATAGAACAGGCTACCTAATAGATAGATATCTATCACTAGGAAGTTGCTACATAGTTTCTTATTGTCTACAGTTAATTTGCTACAATGCCTATATTCTTACATAATTTCTTACCTTATTATTTATAATACCATTTCCAAAATAGTTTCAGGCTTCCTCATACTATCCCTCAACATGCTATACCCCAAAGATGTTTGTTATGGTAATATTTCTTTAGTAATTATGCTGTTCTGATGTTTCTCAAAATTATCATCCTTATGAAAGTAATATATTTTCTCATTTCTGAATCAAGACTCCCTATTCAGAGGCCAATTGTTTTTTCCTTCTGACAATTCAAGGTAGTTATTGATCCTGCTTCTTTCTAAAGAAATTAGAAAGAGTGGTACAAGTTTACAGTAATGAGTCCTTTAGGAATACCACATCCTAAATGTATTAACAAGTTAATCAGTGGGTTCTGATCCACAATTACAATGTGTAAGAATTTCACATTTCAATTTGGTATGCAGAAGAGAAAAAAAATGAAAGTAAATCAATAAAATTGGTGCATTTAATTAGGAATTATTTACTCAGGAGTAGGAAAAGCACTTGTTAATTGAAAAGAAAAGACACTGACTAATTATGCCTCCAGTACAATTATATAGAGATAAAAATAAAGGGGAAAATATAGCTAAAGAGGGACTCCCTAACTTCAGTTTGGAACATTAATATTTATAAATGATAGTTCACTGGGATAATTACTAACATTTAACTTAACTAAATTATGATGTTAATGACTTATGGTGAGTCTCTGATTACTTAAATTACACATACACACCTATTTTTTTAAAACACAATTCCAGCAGACTATGATTTTGTCTAGAGGACACACAACCTCATGTGATAAGATGGGAAAAGCACATTTTAGGTCCTAAGCAGAACCTTCTGAAAGAGCCTTCCAAAAGATGGCCCTCTGCTTGCAGCACAGTAAAAGGTCTCTCCTAGGGCCTTGCCAGCTGTCCCTTCCCACACCAAGCAACAGCTCATAGCAGATACTCTCTAAACAGAGGAGTGATATTCAACCTTCATTCTCTTTTTATCCATCCAGGAAACAAAACTGAATTGAAAGTAGTAGAAAAACTATTGATATTTTTCTAATACTTCCTTTCAATGAAGAAAAGCTGCTGGCTACATGACTTTCAAGGCAGCACTATCCCACATACAGACTTTCTATAACATCACCAGTTTAGAAAGAGGATAGGTTTTAGTGTGTCATTAACAAACACGGCTGGCTAGCCAATGCCAATTTCATGGAACACGCTATGATTGGATAAAAAAGAAAGAAAAAAACAAACAGCCACGTCTGCAAAGCCAGACCTATCATTATTACTTACACAACACACTGCACAAAATCCATCACAGTGTGAAACAAAAAGCCAGCAAGGCCCGAAGATAAACCACAGCCTGTACAAAGCCAAGACTTAAAAACAGTCTGTCAAATCTCTCAAAGGCTCATGCTGGGGATGAAGATGCCCATCTGGAAATAGACAACTTGTCAACCAACGTGTCACACATTTCCATGGCAATGCCGCCTTCATGAATGACACTCTGGGTGGATGAACAGAGCATTTCAGGCAATGGCCGTGACATGACCACCACAGAAATCCATTTTTCCTCTTATTTGGGGCACAGGGGAATCCGTGGGGGATTTTAGGCCCCCTTCATCAGATCCCACACTGGAGGGAATTAGCAGAGCCACTGTTAACAACCAGAGAGTCCTGGTGACAGAACAACGTGCCAACTTGATTAAGAGGAGTGAAAAGCAGACCGTCTTCCTCCGGCTCCCTCACACCTGTTCACGATTTTTCTTTTCTTCCCGTTGATCTTGTCAGGTGGCTTATTAAAATGCACGTCAGAAACAGTAGGCTAACACCCCATTTCAAACCCACTCCCCCTTCTCTCTGTGTAAATAGTTGCAGGCTATGCCAGTCAAAATATATCTGGGGTAGAAGCCCTGCTGTGGTGTGATCTTGTTCCTCAGATCACACCAGAGAGGGGCAGCTCCATCAAACTAAAGACAACTGTTTCCCACCAAATCTTTGTACCTCACTTTTGACATAAAAGGCAAGGAGATCAAATCAATGAATACTCAAGGAAATCAACCCTGAATATTCATTGCAAGGACTAATGCTGAAGCTGAAGCTCCAGTATTTTGGCCACCTGATGCAAAGAGCCGACTCACTGGAAAAGATCCTAATGCTGGGGAAGATTGAAGGCAGGGGAAGGGGACAACAGAAGACAAGATGGTTGGATGGCATCATCAACTCAATGAACATGAATCTGAGCAAACTCTGGGAAACAGTGAAGGATGGGGAAGCCTGGCGTGCTGCAGTCCATGGGGTCACAAAGAGTCGGGCGCAACTTAGCGACTGAACAACAACAAATACGCATATAGAACCAAGTTTTTAGAGCTAGAAGGGAATGAAATGGTTTGACTTGACTTTAGATGATATGGAATCATCACCACTTTCCAGATCCTATCAATTTTCCCATTGTTAATAACTCACTGGCCCCTAACTGGTTCTCTCAAGCTTTGCAGACAAAGATCTGCTAAAAGGTTACTTTTATAATCAAGGGAATGGACTTTAACATGAGACAATCAGATGGAGGTGAGTGCTGGAGTGAGTTTATAATGCCAAAATTATTAAACAGTTAACATTTCTCATAAAAGTACGTATTAGGTAAG
>NW_011494894.1:6449677-6470139 GCF_000754665.1 Bison bison bison
GAAATGCTGCTCTTTGAGGTAAAAATGGCTCTTACGGTTGTTTCCTAGAATGGTGAAATTTGCATCTACTTTCACACCTTCTTACTCTGTCTTCTCATTAATGACAGATGTACCAAAATAAACCGCATCTTTTCCAGGGCTGTTTCAATTTCAAAAACTCTGTGCTAAAGTCCTCATATCAAAATCTAACATCTGTCTGGGCATCTTCACTGAATGCTCTGGATTGCTTCTTCATTCAGAATTTGCCTGAAGATTCTCTAGTAGACTAATTATTATTATATGCTCAGGAAAACACGAGGACTTAGGAAAAGAGGTAAAAGAAGTATTTACAAAAATAAACAAACCAATTAAAAGTCTAAACTATTCTGCTTCTTAATATAAACTCACTCCCCCTAGATTTCTCCCACTGAGCATCCTGTCTACCAAACTAACTAAATTCAAGTCCCCAAATCCTGGCACAACTTCAGATTCTTCCCTAAGATCTTTTTCAGAAAACTTAAACAAATTTCTCATTAGAATATAATTGCTTTGCGATGTTGTGTTAGTTTCTGCTGTACAATGAAATCAATCAGCTGTATTTACACATATATCCTCTCCCTCTTGAGCCTCCTTCCCACTCCCACCCCATCCCCCTCATTCTATCCATCTAGGTCATCATAGAGTGTCGCGCTAAGCTCAGTCTGCTATACAGCAGTTTCCCACCAACTATTTTACACATGGTAGCTTGGAGAAGGAAATGGCAACCCACTCCAGTATTCGTGCCTGGAAAATCCCATGGACAGAGGAGCCTGGCAGGCTACAGTTCATGGGATTGCAAAAAGTTGGACACAACTGAGCAATTGAGCATCACCACCACCAGCGTGTATATATACACACATATATATTCTTTCAAGAGATGGGTACTCATGGTAGCTAAAAGCTTAGCCTCAAGAGCTATTAATATAAAGACTGGCCATAAGATCTTGGGCAACTTCCTCAATGCTTTCTGTGCTTTGGTTTTTTCATTTGTAAAATGGGAATATTTATAGTACTTAATCTCACACATGGAGCTACATGAATTAACACATGAATACTCTTAAAACAGTGCCTAGCCCATAACAAATGTTCAAAAAATACTGGCTGCTGCTTTAGAAACAGAACCCTGCTGGTTCTCCAGGGAATACTATTTCTAATGCACAAAATCCATCAAAAATGGCAACCCACTCCAGTATCCTGGCCTGGAGAAACCCATGGACAGAGGAGTCTGGTGTGTTACAGTCCATAGGGTCGCAAAGAGTTGGACACAACCGAAGCAACTTAGCACACAGCACATAAAAACAATAAGCATCATGTAAACATCAGTAATTAATTTAATCAAAATGGTGACTCAACTCTATTGACAAATAAGAGGAAGTGATAAGGGGGTATAATTGTCCATGATAAGCCTTCAGTATTTTTTTAACTATGTACATATAGTGCTTTAATTAAAATAGAACATGATTTTCAAAGAACAATAACTTTTATGATAAGAAAAAGAAGAGTGATCATTATTTGAGTGAAACCAGGGTTACAATAAAATAATGCTCCTCTATCTTCCTGTATATCCTAACTCAATTATTGCCATTGGCACAGCTCCTCGTCTCAGCCTTCCTCGAGGGCACAAGAGTGAACGGGTGAGGTTCCAATTCAGAACAGGCAGGGTGATTGTTTTAAAGAAAGAAGGACAGAGGTTGCTTAAAAAAAAAAAAAAAAAAGCCACTTTGAAAAGAAAACCCTTTTCTGGAAGGATAAGAAGGCAGAACTCTATGGCACTATAAAATAAAGATGGATGGCAAGCCCGGACAATTATACCGGGAAATGTGGCCTCCTACTTTGGAGGACTCCACCCATCAGCTGTTCATGCCTCTATTTGCTTATTCATTTCACACTCACCTAATGTCTGCTGTGTCTAAGCCATGGTCTTTCTCAGGGGCTCACTGGATGCTGTCTGGGTGGACGAGGTATCTGTTTTTTCACTCAAAGTGTCTGGCACACTGGTGTTTAAGAAAACTTTTTTTTTTTTTAAGAGATAAAACCTAGAGACCTGACTTCAGTTCACAGATGAATAAAATTTACCCCAATCAGTGCTTCAGTTTTGTTTGTCTGAGGTGTCCCTTTCCCCCCTTGCTGGATTCTCCAATGAAGAAAAAAGATATCTAATGAAAAATAAAAACAAAAAAACCAATGCCATTCTTTACATTTTTGCAAACAAGTGCAATGGGTATGAAACTGCTATTTCACCTTAACATTTTCGCTGTGATGTCCTCAGTGTGGAAGTCTTGGCTGGCGTATATGTAGGTTTTTGAGCTAAAACTTGTATTATTCCCCTACCTAGAATTTCTTTCCTAGTCTCTCAGTTGATTCAAAGACTATTTGAGTCCAAGTTTCATTATCTTTATGAAATCTTCAATCTCTTTGGACTACAAGTATCTCTTCTGCCTCCAAATTTCTAAGTTCTTACTTTTCACTTTTAAAATTTGCCCCAAACACCCTTAGTGTTATTTCCTTCACATGTGAAGTGATTTCAACTAATTGTAAACTTCTCCAAGCGAAGAGATGATTTCATTTCCAGGCTACTCCATGGAAAACCCAGTTAATTTCATGTAGCTAAACCATTCAATATAGGCATCAGCAACCTCAATAGTAGGGTGGTCATGTGATCCTAGGAGAAGAAGAAGGAGAAAGGAAACACTTTCTTCTCTTTTCTTTGATGTAAAGCTTGACTTGAACCAAAGCTTTAAATGTGTGGTTTGTCTTTGATGTCAAAGAACCTCCTCTTCTGAGCCCAACTTGCATCTCCATGTAAACCTTTCCCCAGGCCTCCTCATTCTGCAGTTTTCTCAGCCCTACTGCCTCTACCCACTTCTCCTGCAGCATTACACTAAGTCTATTTTTCAAACTTATACCTTAGCCTTTTGTTTTTCCCAGTGCCCCAATAAAGATGATTTGTGTTAAATCAGGAATCACTAATTGGTGTACTTCTAAGACATCCAACATAAAGGAAAAAATTTGAGGCTTGACGTGTATTCTGGTCGGGAGTTGGGTGAGGGGCCATAGTTTCTTAATAGGGTAGGAAAGTCACTGCTGGCAATCCAGTCTCATCCATCCCTTTATCTTTTTTGGAGCTGTTGAGCTTTTGAATCTGTGTGTTGCTGCTATTGATCATATTTGGGAATTTTTCAGCTAATATTCTCCATGCCTCCCTTCCTGTCTTTACACAGCTTGTAAACGGGGAGCTGCCTGACTTCAGAACCCACTCTTTACTGTTATATCATTGGTATATGCTTTGGAACTTATCTCACCTCTCCCATCATCCTAATCTCCAAGATATAGCTTTGTGGTTCTTAATTTTGCAACAACAGGTCAGTGCTTAATAGCTGTTAGACTGAAGAGAATTTTGTCACAGAAGCATTGAAGGCTTTAATGCCCACAGCATGCTGCTGCTGCTAAGTCGCTTCAGTCGTGTTCGACTCTGTGCAACCCCATAGACAGCAGCCCACCAGGCTTCCCCGTCCCTGGGATTCTCCAGGCAAGAACACTGGAGTGGGTTGCCATTTCCTTCTCCAATGTATGCAAGGGAAAAGTGAAAGTGAAGTCGCTCAGTCGTGTCTGACTCTTAGCGACCCCATGGACTGCAGCCCACCAGGCTTCTCCGTCCATGGGATTTTCCAGGCAAAAGTACTGGAGTGGGGTGCCATTGCCTTCTCCGGCCCACAGCATATCTAACCCTGATTCACTTCTAAACCCTCCTCACCTGGAAAGCTCTTATTCAGGAGAGTCTGAAAACTTACTCTGGGCTGGCTCTAAGCTGAGCAACGGCAGATGGTGTTGAAGGGAGGGAACGGAAGAGGCTAGGAAACAGTGCCCGAGAGAAACCACTGTCCTGGGAGAAGGCTTGTGCTCTGGGAAACTTTCTACTACCTGGAGCATATTCCTCAGGTTAGACTGACCCTAGACTGACTGCATAACTAGGCTGACCATATTCCACTTGGCTACAGTCCACCAGGATGGACTAAATCTGGAAAACCTTATACACAAAGCAGAGGCTCAACTGAAGGACCTCACAGACCACTAGCAATTCTAAGTCAGGTAGTCCCTTCACAATCATTACTATATCCTCACTTGCAGAAAACGGTTTTGCCCTTTCCAATGTAATAGTTATCATTAAGCAATTTCTAGGATAATTATGAAGTGCCCATTCTAAACATTTCAAACATTTCTAAAATAAGGTTTTGGTGCATTTAATACTCAATGCTCTTGGTTCTTTTCAAAATGTGACTCAAATCAACCTAATAAAGGAAAACTAACTTCAAAATAAGATTGTTCGATACATTAAGTGCTCATGGTCTAAGAATATAAGCTGTTAAAAAATTACAAAAGGGAAATTATGTTTTTGGACTTCATATTTATGGAAGATTCAAGCCTGGCCACTGGGTTTCAACTAGGGCAATTAGCCAGATTGTATATATTTGTACCCCATGGACCGTAGCCTTCCAGGCTCCTCTATCCATGGGATTCTCCAGGGAAGAATACTGGAGTGGGTTGCCATTTCCTTCTTCAGGGGATCTTCCTGACCCAGGATTGAACCTGGGTCTCTTGAATTGCAGGCAGATTCTTTACCAACTGAGCTATAAGGGAAGCCCATATATTTGTTCACATCCCCCTTTATGATATCTCATAATTGAAAATTGTTAATGTCACTCAGAGAGCAAGTTTTACATGCCTACTTTGTTTTTGCCTGGAGAATCCCAGGGACGGGGGAGCCTGGTGGGCTGCCGTCTATGGGGTCGCACAGAGTCGGACACGACTGAAGCGACTTAGCAGCAGCAGTGAAACCTAACACTGGGACATATTTGAAAACCAGAGATAGACAAAAGATATAGTCTTGCTTCAGTCTTATAAAACTCATTTCAGCACACCTTCACTAATAAAGGGTGCTATCCTTTTTAAAAAATATGCAATCAACTGAGGGGTTAAAACAGTATCTAGTTTTCATTTTAGTTTGATGTTTCAAAATTTGCTAGTTTTACTGAATACTTTTCCCGTTTGGATCATTCAATTCATGTGTACTCCCTTCTTTCTGATATCCTTTGCCCTTTTTCTCTAGTTGGAGTTGTAGCATTTTTCTTATTGACTGCTATGAGCTCTCTGCAAACTATACCAATTTATGGATATACTTCTGGCCCCAAAAGGTCTGTGCAAAAGCACCTCTTGAGTTTCATTCAGACAAGAGGAGGCAGAAGGAACTAACTCCCTTCTGTTCTTCAGTCAAATGCTACACTATCTTTTCTGTGTTCCTTTCCTTCTTTACTTAAGCAGCATTCACTGAGCACCTAGTACATGCCAGAGAACAGAGTACTCAGTCCTGGGCAAAGGAGGCAGACGCTGTACTCAAGGAGCTCACAGCCAGTGAGGGAAAATTTAAGAAGATGAGCAAATGAGAGTGTAGTCCATCTGCAGCCATAAAGCACAAGTGTGGGGCTTCCCCAGTGGCTCAGCGGTAAAGAATCTGCCTGCAATGCAGGAGTGACAGGAGACACAGGTTCGATCCCTGGGTCAGGAAGATCCCCTGGAGAAGGGCATAGCAACACACTCCAGTAATCTTGCCTGGAGAATCCCATGGACAGAGGAGCCAGGCGGGCTATGGTCCACGGGGTCGCAGAGAGTTGGACAACACCGAAGAGACTTAGTATGAACACACAGGGTGGTTGTAATAAGAAGAGAAAGGAGGGACCCCTTAAGAAAGGTTGAGGAGAGTCTTGGAGGAGGTGACATAACTCAGAGGAGTACTAAGGAACACTAAGGTGTGTGAGAAGGACAGGTCTAGGTAAGGGGACAGTGAGTTCAACAGCCAGAGAGAACATGGCCAACAGGAACAACACAGAGAGTTCTAGTACAGCCAACACACAGAATTAGGGGTGGGGGGCAGGCGGGGGTTGCTGCCTAGAGAGATGTACAGAAGGGAGGCTGTAGGGCAAGTGCAGGAAGAACTGGGATGCAAATCCCACCAGAGTCAGGCTCCGCGCCAAGCGGGTATTGACTTCCCCCACCAGGTACCAGACTCAAGCTGCCGTTACAGCCTAAGCTTCTGTCCTCAGCCATCTCCTCTGGAGAGACCCCAACCATTGTAATCCAAGGCTTTCTGCCTCTCTGAAAGAAGACTCAGCGAAGGTGGAACACACATGAGCCAGGGGAGGTGGGCCAGTCAGCTGAGGAAGGTGAGGAAGAATGACACCTGGAGGAGAAGACAGGCCAAGAGCCAGTGGCCACTAGGAGTCTCAGGAGGGTGGAGTCTTTACCTGGAGTCAGCTGGCGGGGCTGGAGCTTAAGTACAATATCTGCCAGAACCTGTTTGCTGCTTCCTGGAGAGTCATGCCTTCACCTAGGGATGGGGAGGTATCGAAGCTTGCAGAACAGGGAGTGCTTGGGATGGGCTGTGATCTGTCCTGGGGCAAAGGAGCTGCCAGTGAACCTGACCCCAGCTGCCTCCCCTTTGGTGGGACAGCAGTGAATCAGAAGGGACAGAGCACTGGCTCAAAGGGCCCTTCTCTTCTGGACCTGGCATGGTGACTTCCTAGCTGTGTGCCGTGGAGGCAGGGGAGAGAGTGAGCTGAGTGTGCTGAGATGCGTGTGCGTGGGTGCTACGGCTTCTCAGCATTCTTAGGGTCTTGTTCACGTCTTTGAAGGTGCCCACAGCTGCAGGGATGCTAAAGTGGTAAAGCTTCCCTCACTACAACGCCTTTAATAATTAAGACTGGACCTGCAGGTCCCATTCCTGAATCATTTAATCATTTCAGAGGCCAGACAGCACGTCTCTTCCATTCATCTGGGGCTTGTTATTCAGTGATGGGGCTTCCTAGGTGGCGCTAGTGGTAAAATATCTGCCTGCCAATTCAGGAGACGCAAGAGACTTGGATTCAATCCCTGGGTTGGGAAGATCCCCTGGGGAAGGGAATGTCAACTTACCCCAGTATTCTTGCCTGTAAAACCCTATGGACAGAGGAGCCTGGCCGGCTACAGTCCATGGGGTCACAAAGAGTTGGACACGACTGAGCAACTGAGCACACATTCAATGACCAGGGAATTATTAACCAGTCATTAAAGGTCCCAGAAGATTCATCTTTTGGCATACTCTGACTAAAGACATACATCAGTTAATATACGATAATAATTCCCAACCAAGAGAGTGGCGAGTCCCTCGCAGAGAGGAAAGGCAGGCGTGGTGGTTCTGAGAGCCATTCACTCAGCTTCTCTAGAGCCCTGCTCTGTCTCTTCAGGAGTGCTGGTTCTCCACCAACCACGGAAAAGCTGGAGACCAGCTAGGTCCTCTCTGCTCTTCTTGGCGGGGTTCCTGTTATCCTTGATAACCGTTCAAGAGAAAGCCTGTCCAGCCATCTCTCCTCTTCCCTAATCCTCATGCCAGTCCGATGAGGCTGGTACTACAAGCCCCTTTCCACAGTTGCAGAGATCAGTCCTTGATTGGCTGGTCAAGTCGCAATGCTGGTTCTAACCCAGGTTGCTTGGAATCCAGGGCCAGACTCCTAACCACTAAGCCCGTTCTTTTTTTTAAACCACAAAGCACAGGAAACAATCACTTTGGGAAATGATACAGGCATAAAGTATGAACAGACTCAGAAAGGATCTGAACACATTTGGAAATCACAGCGATATAAATAAAAGCTATACAGATATCTAACCAAAAGTTCATGGGTAACATCAGGGAAACTAGCAGACCCCTCCCTCATCAGGTGTTAGGAGTCTTTGCTGATGGAAAATATTACCCCTGTGCTCCTTAAGTTAGGAACCAATATGCCATCCAAAGTAAGGGCTGTGAGACCTCTCATTACAATGGCGATTTGACCGCCACTGCATCCAATGGGTGAAAACCAAAGCTCTTCTCCAATACGCAGTAAATACTGCAGTATCTTTGCAAAAAACTTTGTATTTTGAAAGATAACTTCATTTTAAGGCTTCTGTTATACACTATGACTTTGATATATGATCTTAGCAATAAGATCAAGCAAGGATCTCTTCCTTCACTGGAGTAAGGAGGAGGAGGAGGGACTGAACACAGGAGAGGTAGGGACGAGGAGGAGAGAGAGAATGAGGATGAGAGCTATCATTTATCGAGTCCCAGATGCAGTTTGGAAAATCTGTTATACCACAACCCATTTAATACTCTCAGGGCTCTAAGAAAGAGAAGCATGTCTCCATCACAAGGAAACGTTCACTCATCTAGCGGTACCATCGAATATGTGGTGGGACTAGGGCCAGCCCTTGAACCCAGGCAGTCTGACTCAGACACCCCAGGTTCTTATTCAACTTTCTCACAAATGTGTCATAAACTGAATTTCTGATAAAAACGAAAATTCTCTTTGCTGGTCTCCGTTACAGAACTATTACAACATGTTATCACAATGTGTATCCTCTTCCTGAGTGGAAATCATCTTTAAGATAAACCTTTTCAGGTCAGACATTAAAATATATATTATGATCAAATATGATCTAAAATAAATGCAAACAGTGATTTTCCTTTTAGGTAACAGCAAATGCTGGTGGCTCAGTTGGAAAGAATTCACTTGCCAATGCAGGAGACAGGGGTTCCATCCCTGGGCTGAGAAGATCCCCTGGAGAAAGAAATAACCCACTCCAGTATTCCTGCCTGGGAAATCACATGGACAGAGGAGCTTTGTGGGCTACAGTCCATGAGGTCTCAAAAAAGTTGGACATGACTTAGCAACTAAATAACAACAACAAATACAAACAGATACTAACAGAATGGCTCGCATGCCTTCCTTTGGACATTGAGCTCATAAAATTCCACTGTCATGAAGAGTTGCTTTTCTAAAACTGGTAATAAATTTCTGCTGATTCATCCATAGTCAGTCCTTCACTACTGTCTGGGGTCAAAGGTTGTGAACTTGCTGGAGGGCTGGTCAGAATTAGGAAATTCATGACCATTCCAGGAATTCTTCCCCATTTAGTGTGGCTGCCATAGAGTCATCTGAAACACGGAACAAGTTGACCAATGGTGCAGTCATGCACATGTATGTGTTTGTGTGTGTTAGAAGAAGGACATCTTAATGTTGATCTAACTCCTTTAATTGGGTTCTGACTTAAGTGGATTTCTATCAAAGAAAAGATTCTTAGATTATAATCCAGATGCTTAAGCATCCCAGTCCCCTCCTTCTCTCTCCAGGCACCTGACCAGCAGGCCTGGCTTGTGCTCTTTTGTGATGCAGTCTGGCAATGGGGAAACTGCAGCAGCCTGAATTTAGACCAGAAAGAGCAGAGCTAAAGAGATGAATTGGGCTGGAAAGGAAAGTTTTGCAGATTAGAGAGACAGAGGGGGGAGATCTTTCAGGTAGTCCAAAGAAAGGCAGACAGAAAGTCACTAGAGTGGCAGAGAGCTCTATTCATGGGAATAGATTTCAGTACATGGTGAAGTAGGTTTAATAATGAGATGTTTCTTTGGGATTTTTCGAGGTTATTCAGTAAAAATTTAAATTGCTTTTCAGTGATCTTTGGTTCTTTTACTATGCCTCTGGACTGAAGCTGGCTTCTGTGTTCTACAACCATTAGAAATAATTTAGTGGCAGCGAAATCATTAGCAAGAATAGGAAAGAACTAGATAGAGCCGTTTTCATTTGAAGCAATTCCCAAGGCTACAAGCACTGCCACTGAATTTTTCAAATGGAAAAACACAGCTAAAATACAATTTGTAATAAAATAGTACAGCTTCCCCACTTGCGAGAAATATTCATGACTTGACTTTCACTGCCGATGTCACGAAGAAAGGTCCTGGAAGGGGAGGCGAGAGAGCTCACTCACATGTGTATATGAGGGGTGAAGAGGGCTCTCGCACACTCTCTCTGCTTCTCACAAGTCTGTACCTCTTCTCATAAGAGCTTCTTTCACATAAAGCAAAAGATCATTTTTACTTGCAATGAATCACCAAGTTATCTTCCCCTTAGAGACTAAAGTATGCTTTGAGAGCGACAGCGAATAGCTCTTTAGGAATAAAGTGTCTGGGTGAGTTGAGGCAACAGCATGTTCGATGACACTTTAATGGTGAGCAGCATGGTATATAAGAACACACCATCCTCCACTACCTGGTCAGTCTGAATGAGCCTATTTTAGTAACACATTTTGCTCAATTTGTTTGCAAGAGATGGGAGCTGTTTGGTATTATCATCTTTTGGGGGAGGATGCATGAGGGCAATTGAATGGTTTGATTAAATTCAAATTGTGTGGTATAGCAATTGTGAGATAGGCTCAGTAGTGAGAGCCTGCAGGAGGACACAGAGATGATGGGGAAGTGTCCTCAGTGACACTCACCCCAAATCCCTGCAGATGGTGACTGCAGCCATGAAATTAAAAGACGCTTGCTCCTTGGGAGAAAAGCTATGATCAACCTAGGCAGCATATTAAAAAGCAGAGACATTACTTTGCCAACAAAGGTCTGTCTACTCAAAGCTATGGTTTTTCCAGTAGTCATGTACAGATGTGAGAACTGGACTATAAAGAAAGCTGAGTGCCGAAGAACTGATGCTTTTCAACTGTGGTGTTGAAGACTCTTGAGAGTCCCTTAGACTGCAAGGAGATCAAACCAGTCCATCCTAAAGGAAACAGTCCTGAATATTCATTGGAAGGACTGATGCTGAAGCTGAAACTCCAAGACTTTGGCTACCTGTTGCAAAGAACTGACTCACTAGAAAAGACCCTGATGCTGGGAAAGGTTGAAGGCAGGAAAAGAAGGGGACGACAGAGGATGAGATGGTTGGATGGCCACTGACTCGATGGACATGAGTTTGAGTAAGCTCTGGGAATTGGTGATGGACAGGGAAGCCTGGCGTGCTGCAGTCCATGGGGTCACAAAGAGTTAGACACAACTGAGCAACTGAACTGAATTGAAAGACAGTGAATGTTCTCAAGGGTCCATTTTGCTTCCTCAAGAGAGATGTACAGGGACTTCCTTGGTGGCTAAGACTATTGACTCTGCACTCCCAGTGCAGTCGGCCTGGGTTCAATCCCCGGTAAGGGAACTATATCCCACATGCCACAACCAAGAGTTCGAAGGCTGCAACTGAAGATCCTGCATGCCACAACTAAGACCCGGTGCAGCCAAATAGATCTCTTAAAAAGGGATGTATAGTAGAAAAAAGAACTGCTAAATCACTTCACACCTGTTAGAGTGGCTATCATCAAAAAGACAAGAGATCAGACGTGCTGGGACCCTCTTGCACTGTTGGTGGGATTGTAAATCAACACAGTCACTATGGAAACCAGTATGGTGGTTCCTCAAAAAATTAAAAACAGAACTACCACATATATGATCCACCAATCCCACTTCTGGGTATACACCCGAAAAAAAATGCTATCAGGATCTCAAAGAGATATTTGCACTCCCACGCTCTCACTACTTCAGAAGAGCCAAAGTACAGAAATGACCTAACTGTCCATTGATGGAATTATGGATAAAGAAAATGTGGTATATATACCCAATGAAATAGTATTCAGTCACAAGAAAGAAAGAATCCTGCCATTTGTGGCCGTGTGGATGGATTTTGAGGGCACTGTGACAAGTGAAATAAGTGAAATAAGTCAGAGAAAGACAAATACTGTATATTACTTTTATACAGAATCTAAGAAAGTTAAATTCGCAGAAACAGAGAGTGGAATGGTGGTTGCCAGCAGCTGTAGGGTGAGAGACTATGAGGAGATGCTGGTCAAAGACTAGAAACTTCCAGCTATGAGTTAAGTTCTGGGGATGTAATGTACAGCATGGTGACTACAGATAACACTACTGTACTATGTACTTGAAAGTTGCTAACAGTAAATCTTGTATGTTCTCAATGCACACATATGCACACACACACACACACAGTCATTATGTGCAGTCATGTGTTAGCTGATCTTATTGTGATAATCATTTTGCAATGTATATCAAATCACCACATGGTATACCTTAAATTTATACCTTATATAAAAAAGAGCTGCTGTGATTTCTGAGACTTCAAATGATTTAAATCAGACATTTTCAACACATAGCAAAGTATGAACGTCCCACACAATTCTATACAGACAGACCAAAGCAGAATTTGGGAGGATGGTTCATACAGAGACACAGAACAACCATAATTCCTTGGTACATCTTTTGTACTGTTTTCTTTTAGTTTCTTTTCAGGGATGCTGCTTGCACTCAAAGGCCCGAGTTATATAAAACATCAAGAGTTCAAAAATCTTCAAGTATATTGTATGACCTTGATGTGTTCCAAAGTTTCTTTTACATGGTGTAAAGAGGCCTTTCACCTGATCAGGTCACAGGTGATAAGGTTCCAAACTGCTCCTGCAGAATCTGGCAGAGGTACACCCAAGGTCTGGGGTCTTGGCAGGGCATTCTCAGCAAAATATCTGCCAAACTAGAAGGGCACGAATTTCAGGCTCACCCCTCTTATACCCCCACCATGTCAGTTTCCAGAAACAGCCACCATCACCTGTTCCCCATGCAGCAAGCCACATCACCCACTCCAAGGTGTGAGTTTCAGATCTCAAAGTCCTTCTGACCACTCCTTAACTGGGGAGGGCGTAAAGATAACTCAGCTGACTCCTTTGGGATGCTCTGTGGGTGGACCTGGCCTTGGCTTACCAAACCCCACTCTGCTCACCCCCTGTTACCTGTTCCCTTTTCTATCTCTTTCAGCCATTTGACTCTCTTTATAACCTCATCTTCCATATTGTCAACTTCTCTTCTCACCACCATCTCTGGAGGCAAATCAAACCTGCCAAAGCCCAAATTTCTAGAAAAAGCAAGGGTACCTCTCAAAAAGGTTACACATTTACCGTAACTTTTCATAGATGAGTTCTTCCTCTGTAAGAGTCTACTGAGCACAAAAGAAAGTCATTTGTGCAGCATCCTGGAGAACACTGATGCGTTCACACGGTGGTGGAGGAGTGAGGGGAGGGCAGGAAAGTGAGTAAGCGTGACGCTATTTTTCCCTTAAAAGTTAACAATGCAAACTGGAATGGAAATTCATAATGGGAAATTTTCTGGGACCTTCGTTTGCCCCCACAGAAATCTGTGTTTTATTTGTGTATCGGTTGTTGCATCTCATAGCACATGGCTCCTATTCTGGGAAGATGTAAAAAGGTAACTGAAATGGAGTGATGGTTAAGTCTGAAGCAGAGGGCCCAAAGCTCAGAGAAGGGGTCAGGGAAAGAAGAAACTGCAGCCCAGAGTTCTATGAGGAACAAAGAGTGCCAGAATGAGAAGAGTCTGGGTTGGGGGAAGGGAAGAGCCTTGTGAAAGGGGAGCTGTGGTTATCAGGGGAAGGGAGGGGGGTACCAAAAATGTGCCTACAGGGCCCCCCGCCAGCCTTCCACCAACATGCTATAAAATAAAAACAAGTCATGTCTGAAGATCCCTTTTCATTCAGGTTGAGTGAAACGAAACAGTGGTTTCTATTCGAGCAGAGGAAGTGCTGAACGGATGCACTTCAGCCCAGGAGGTTTTGGAGCTCTGAAGTGACTCCCTTCACAAGGGCCATGCCCCATGAACTGCAAACTAGAGTCAGAACACTGCTCCCTGCATCCCAGCTTGCATCAATGAATATGCCACAAGAAGGTTAAGAAAAGAAAACACAAACAAAAAAAAACAAGGTGAAACACATTACTGTAAAATTTGAACCCTATTAATCCCTCCATCCCCGTCTGAGAAAGTCTCTACTTTCACAGTACTTGTTTCTCTTTTCACCCCACGGTGCTAAGCCTCAAAGCACGGTCTGGTTTCAGAACTTGAAAACCACTAACGAGGAGAAGCCTCTGTTGGTATAAAATTCCACTCGCCTCACCGCTCCCAGTGCCTCACTGCGAAGCTCGAGGATAAGACGTGCTCTGAGGAAGCTCACATTTAATCACCCCCTGAACCTGACCACACCTCTCTTTACTGCTAGCCCCTCAGTCCAGACCCCTGTCCTCTCGTCTCCACCAGCTTCTAACTGGTCACCGGCGTCTACTCCTGCGTCTTAGTGTCTATTCCCTAGGTAGTAGCCAGAGTCAGCCTTTAAATTAAAACCAAAGTCAGTTTGGTTTTTAATCACTCCCCAAATCCTCTTCTGGCTTCTGTTACATTTAAAATAGAAGCCAGAGTCTACGCTTGAGCTACAGGTCAACGCACAGTCCAAGCCCAGGCTGCCTCTCTGAGCTCATCACCCACCACTCTCCCAACCTAAGGGTCTTTTCCCGGGGATTCGGGCCTGGAGTTCCAGTGCCTGAAGGACTGCTCCTGGTCGTTCTCTTGGCCTGCTCCTTCTTTCAGGTCTCTGCTCCAAAAGGTCAACTGCTCAGGCAGACCTTCTCTGACCTGCGAGTCTACAGCAGCCACTGCGCCACTGTCTCCTGTTGGTTACTTTTCTCACTGCGCTCATCGCCACCTGACAAGGTGTTACATGCCTCTCGGTTTACATGGGTCCCTCCCTAGGATGTAAATAAAACAAGAGTGGTCATTGTCTTTTTACCTGTTACCTCCTCTAGTAAGAGCCAGTTTCTTGCAATTGCTCAATAAATACTTCTTAAAAGAATAATTGAGAATAATTGAGAATAATCAGAGCTAAAAGCATAGTTTTTCATTTTAACATTTGGCAAGTGAACAACTGCATTAGCGGAAATAAGACGAGGACAAAAGAGGAAAGCCGTGGTCAAAATTCAACATCTAAACATTTCTATTTGTTTTTAAACTTTTTATTTTGTATTGGGGTATAGCCAATTAACAAACAATGTTGTGATACTTTTAGGTGTTCAGTGAAGGGACTCGGCCATACACACACATATAACATTCTCCCCAGACTCCCCTCCCATCCAGGCTGCCACATAACACTGAGCAGAGTTCCCTGTGCTATCCAATAGGCCCTCACTGATTATCCATTTTAAACACAGAGACGTTTCTGGAGTGAAAGAAGGCAATGGGAAATAAATGATTAATGAAAAAATATTGTATTCAACAGCTGACACAATGCAGACCAAAATGCTGGGTGAAACATTAAAAATAAAATCTTATTTCGTATATAATTTGATCATTTTATGTCTTCTTCGGTTATAGATCAAAATCAACAGTGACATTTATACAGTGAAGCACGGGTGCCTGTAGCTAGAAGGAAATTTAAATGCAATTTAGCTTGTCTTGAGTGTGGTGTTCAAACTGGAAATAAAACATAATCTAAATAGAGATTTGTACCAGTTTGGCTTTGTTTTACAATCTGAAAGAATTCATTAGTTTCACAGATTGGTATTTTAGCACCATGCTTTTTCACTTCACCCCTAACCATTTACTTTCAATTCTTAATAGCCATGCACATAGCTTTTGAAAATATATTTTAAGTGAAAATGTAAAATCTATTTACATTAAGACTTAAGCGTGGACTATTACTTTTAAGGAGGTGAACTGTATACCTTTGTCCCTCCTGGACTTCTGTCTCCACCAACTACTTTTCCCAGCAATGTCCCTTTTTTTCTTAAAAAAATTAAGTTAGTATGTTGTAAAAACCTATAATAGATAAAGAATCTGAAAATATTTATATGTTATCTGAATCACTGTGCTATACACCCGAAACTAACACAATATTGTAAATTACCTGTACTTCAATAAAAAATTTAACTATTCAATCTTTCTAAACCAAAGGCCATTTCATTCATTATTTAAAACTGTATTGTTAATTATATGTTAGTAGAATAGTATTTACATATAGGTTTAATACAACAGCCATGAGATGCTTATCTCTCTGTCATTCCTTAGACTCTGACTTTAAGTTGTGACTTTATTTCTCTTTTAGAATCTGGCAGGGCCAACACATTATAGCTACCATAAGTAAAAAAAAAAAAAAAATCACACTCTGAAAGTAACCAGGTTAGAGTATAGTACAGTATAAAGTCCTCAATCTGGACAATTAAATGTTCCCTTTTTGTCTAAACTTTGTTTAAAAGTATGTTTTATCATGCATTTTATTATCCTTTTCAAATAACAGAACTAACATATCCCACTACCACTTCTAACAAAACTTTAAAACAGAAAGTCAGCAACACAAATCTCACACTGTCCAGCACCTAAACTGCACCAATTCGAGCAGTGATACACGACAGATAAACTAAAAAGCGGCCAGCCGATACGGAAAGAGGGGCAGTAACCCCACACTTCCACCTGTCTTGTCTTCTGTAATCCTGGAGAAGGAAATGGCTACCCACTCCAATATTCTAGCCTAGAGAATCCCCATGGACAGAGGAGCCTGAGGGCCACAGTCCATGGGGTCGCCAAGAGTCAGACACGACTGAGCGACTAAGCACACACACACTCCTGTAATGCTTTGAAGCGACAGAAGATGTTGGGGGACACTTCTAACTTTTTAGAAGGAAAAAAGTATAAAGCAATCAACATTTGTTGACCACTACCACCACCATCATTTTTCTTAAAAAAAAAAAAAAATCATCAAATACTATTATGTATAATCTTCCCAATGGCCCCATGGCTTGAGAGAAACCATGGTCTCTCTGGAGACCACAGAGTCATGTGAACTGTCCACAGGCTGGGAAACAGGTAAAGCAGAACCTTTGAACATGAGTGTTCAGTTCTCTCCAACAGCGATCACTTAAGTTCAACCCACTTGCTCCCAAGATGTGGAACTGAGGATGACAGCGATGGCCTTGTAGCAGCTGCTCTGCAACAAAACCCAAACACACCCAGCATCTCCAGCCAGCGAGTCAAGGGCTTCTCTATAAACTGGGCTTTCTGGGCCACAGTCATTTGTTCTGTTTCATAAAACCTTATGAGGTATGTAGCCCACAGTGCTAAGAGAGTAACTTCTGCAAATAATTACTTAGAGTAGAAAATGTGAGAGGAAGTGAGAGACTGAGATGCAAGTCACAAAGGATGAAGATGGCTCAATTTCGCATTAGTAATCTGTCAACCCCTACATGATGCCTCCTCTTCATGTTTTGAAATGAAGAGCAAGACAAGGCCCATTAGCTAAAAATAGACTTCAGAGAGAGAATGATATCATAGTTCCCTGCAGTGGAAGCGTGGAGTTGTAACCACTGACTGCCAGGGAAGTCTGTCATCATAGTGCACTTTGAAAAAAAAATTTATTTAATTTTTTAAGAAACTTCTTTTAGAAGAAAAGAAGATGTAGATATTTGGAAATACAATAGAAATACAAAGCACCGCCTAGAGATCATTATTCACCCTTCCTGGTAAATACCCAGAGGCTTGTTTTCAGTCCATGCACATATACGTATTTCATCATCTGATAAATGGCATTCTATATATACAAGTGTCACAACCAGTTTTTTTTTTCCCATTTAATATCAGAGCATCTTAACACAATGAAACAAACAAATAGAAATATCCAAACAGGGAAGTGCGACATCAACTATCATAAACTCTGTGGTCTTCCTATCCCCAAATTAGAGAGTTGAGGATTATTTGATATACTTAGGTTTTCATTTGGTTCAAGGAACTGCAGAGTCAGACATGCAGATGAGTTCCCCGCCTCTAAAACAGAGGTGCCCTTGACCGTCCTTTGGCTCAGATGTAAGTCTCCCAGACCCTAGTCAACAGGCGCTGGCTGAGGAGCAGGGTGCAGTAGGAGGGGCTGTTTTCCTACCAGTACTCAGTGACTGTTTGCCAACAGCAAAAAGAAACTCAACGCACACCATGACCCATCACATCTGTGTGCTCTTCCTAAGGAACCCCAAAGGTCACTGTCATGGGAAGATTACAGAGGTGAAGACGGCGCTGAGAGGACTGGGCCAGAGGACTGCATCAGATCACGGTTGGAGCGGGGTGGGGGCAGGACCAAAGGGGCCCAAGTGTATTAGGTCCTCATCAACCAGTGCCTGGTGGATGGACAGCCGGGCTAAGAAAGGAAGAGGCAGGTGATTTAGGCTTTGTTCTTCCATTAGACTGAAAGTTCCTGGAACAGAGGCACTGTATTTTGTACATTAAAAAAATCCCTTTGTAGGCCTGACAGAGTGCCTCTCTTGCTTCCCCTTCCTAAAGCACACATTTGTTCACTTAAGTTCTGAAACCAGACACAGCCAAGTTCCCTAAGATAACCTGTGTAAACTTAGGGAAATTGCTTAATGTCTCATGGTGGTCTGCAACCCCTCCCCTATAAAAGGGCAAAGCAGCCTCTGATAAATGATAACTATCATTATATCAGTTCATTATTATTGAATAACTTACATATTGGACACTATGTTATCTTAGGCAAGTGTGTTGTATGATTAAATTATAAGCATAATCTTCAAGGAGCTCAAAGTCAATGATCATAAAATAATAACGATTTACTGGAGTGACTAGATTTTTCTCTAAGAGGAAAAAGTCTTCATTTTCCCATCACATTTCACTCTTCTCTCTACCCCTAATACTGGCCTACATTAATTTTTCCCATTACCCATGGTATTATGAATACCAGGGCATTCTCTGCCAACAGACACTCAGGGTAGCACTTTGCTACACGTTTTCAAGTTTCTTTTTCTTGCTGAATTTTTCCCATGAATAAATGGTGTCTTTTCTAAAATAAGGTAAACTCTTTGATGGCAAGGTCACCTGATTTTGTTTCTCGTGTATCCATCACCCAGGAGTACACAGGGCCTGTTTATAAACATTGATTCGACTGGAGCCATTCTGACCTTGTAACTGCCTAATCCACTGAATGAGGATTACTACCTTGGGAGTACTTAATAGATTGAAACAATTTTCCTCACTGTTTAGAATGTGTTATCAGAAACACAATTAAACTGTGACACTGATTTGTGATCACAAACTACTCAACTGGAAATATTTCACAGCTGAACGCTTAGGAAGATCTGGCCGCTGAACGAATGGTACACCTACTTCTGCTCTGTCTCACGGGGATGGATCTGCCATTGCTACCTCCCATCATGTCCCAATCTTCTCCTCTAAGATCTGGGCCAAAGACTCAGGACTCATGTGCCACAATGACATCCTACATGTCTCTCAAGGCAGTAACTATTCCCATCGTTTTGTCTTTCTTATTTCACCAGATATGAAGAATTTACACAAGACATATGATGCATATATATGTTTGGCTTCCCGGGTAGCTCAAATGGTAAAGAAACTGCCTGCAAAGCGGGAGACCTGGGTTTGATCCCTGGGTTGAGAAGATCCCCTGGAGAAGGAAATGGCAACCCACTCCAGTACTCTTGCCTGGAGAATCCCATGGACAGAGGAGCCTGGTGACTACAGTCCATGGGGTCACAAAGAGCCAGACATGACTGAGCGACTAACACTTTCACTTTTCACTTATGACGCATACAAAATCAACTTTGGAGACATCACCAGTGTGCAGTAATAAATAACTATCATGTTCTGATCTCCACATGGGACAAACGCTATACCATCATACTTGGCCAGCTCTATGATGCTTTAATGATAATACAGTCTTAACATGTATGCAAGGCCATGTACTAGCATTAGTATCTCAAGGCCTATAATTATCTAACCTGAGGAGAGGCTGACCATTTCAACAGCTTAAGGAATTAGTGTCAAATCTTCCATACTATCTGTCCGGTGTTTTCTAAATGATCAGTCAATTTCCAGGTAACATAATGATGACTCCTATACTGCCTGTGTGAGCTTTTTGCTATTTTGAAAAAAAATTACAGTTAAAATATTTCCAAATATTGAAGATACTTGCCCTAATATGATATTTTCTAAAGTTATTTCCCCACTGGTTTGGTAAAGAAGTGCAGTCTCTCCTTGACATGCCTAATGCATCATGTATCTCTGAGCCTTTTCACTGTCTCTCAGCCTGAAACTCCTGCCACATCTTTATTTTTTATCTTGTAAGACTCAGCTGAAGCCTTAATCATCTTTTTTATGAGTCTCTTCCTACTCCTAGGATAAGACTGTTCTGCATTATCATCATAGGATACTAATACTTTTTGTTGAGATGCTCATCTGTTGCATCAGTATCAGTTCCTAAAAGGCAGGGACCACGTTTAATAAGGAAGCACAAGCTGGAATCAAGATTGCCGGGAGAAATATCAAAAATCTCAAATATGCAGATGACACCACCCTTATGGCAGAAAGTGTAGAAGAACTAAAGAGCCTCTTGATGAAAGTGAAAGAGGAGAGTGAAAAAGTTGGCCTAAAGCTCAACATTCAGAAAACTAAGATCATGGCATCTGGTCCCATCACTTCATGGCAAATAGATGGGGAAACAGTGGAAACAGCGTCAGACTTTATTTTGGGGGGCTCCAAAATCACTGCAGATGGTGACTGCAGCCATGAAATTAAAAGACGCTTACTCCTTGGAAGGAAAGTGATGACCAACCTAGACAGCATATTAAAAAGCAGAGACATTACTTTGCCAACAAAGGTCCGTCTAGTCAAGGCTATGGTTTTTCCAGTGGTCATGTGTGGATATGAG
>NW_011494894.1:6470239-6473390 GCF_000754665.1 Bison bison bison
CCAACCTAGACAGCATATTAAAAAGCAGAGACATTACTTTGCCAACAAAGGTCCGTCTAGTCAAGGCTATGGTTTTTCCAGTGGTCATGTGTGGATATGAGAGTTGGACTATAAAGAAAGCTGAGCGCCAAAGAATTGATGCTTTTGAACTGTGGTGTTGGAGAAGACTCTTGAGAGTCCCTTGGACTGCAAGGAAATCCAACCAGTCCATCCTAAAGGAGACCAGTCCTGGGTGTTCATTGGAAGGAATGATGCTAAAGCTGAAACTCCAATACTTTGGCCACCTGATGTGAAGAGTTGACTCATTGGAAAAGACCCTGATGCTGGGAAAGATTGAGGGCAGGAGAAGAAGGGGACGACAGAGGATGAGACGGTTGGATGGCATCATCAACTCAATGGACATGGGTTTGGGTGGACTCCGGGAGTTGGTGATGGACAGGGAGGCCTGGCGTGCTGCAGTTCATGGGGTCACAAAGAGCTGGACACGACTGAGCAACTGAACTGACTGATGGACTGACTGACGTTTAATCCATCTTTATAGTCTCAGTGGCTAGCACAGTGCCTAAGCCACGTGAGACAGTACATGCTTAGTAGACTGAACAAACTGCTAGGTTTTAAATGATACCAAAAAGCACCACTGATCAGACTCCATCTATTGACCTGGACAAACAAGTCTATCAGAGGGGTCCCTGTAGCCCTGGGGCTATTTCCAGTAACAGAACTTTCTCCTCTGAGACAGATTTCACATTACCTTTAAAGCACAACTGAAGGCCTTCAGAAGATGGAAACATAAAATTCTATTTATCAAAATGAACGGTTGTATTGAATGATAAATGTTAACCAATAAAAGATTTAAATCATACAGGAAAAAAGAAAAAAAGTAACTAGTAATCACCTGAGACTCCACAGTAGAGAGTTTGCCATTGTTAAGGCTTTGGTGAATAGTCATCCAAAGATTTCTTTTATGTACTTGCACAGAATTTTAAGTATATTTTAAACATGTAAAATTTATAAACAAGGTATGCTGTGTAAAACCCTTTATCAATATGTTGTGAACTTCCTTCCATCTCAATAAATATAGAGTACCTTAATCTTTAATGGCTACATTCAATACATGTTTCATCAGTGAGAAAGACACTTGAGCATACACGTTTGCATGTTTCTCCAATTATCTCCTTATGATAAATTCCTAGAAGTGGGGCTGCTGGGGCAAAGGTCATGCTCATTTCAATTTTATATAGTATATATTACCACTTGGTGCCCCAGAAAAATTGTTCTGGCTTGACTTTCCCAGTTGTGGCACAAGACAGATGCCTGTTCCTGCCAATTTAAGTGGTGATAAATGTCTTGTTTTGTTTTAGGTTTTTGGTGTGATTTATTTGATTTCTAAGTTAAATATCTTTCTGCATGTCTATTGGCCTTTTGAATTTTTGCCTTTTCAATTGCCTGGTCACAAACGTCATCCATTTTTCAATTGGAGTATTAGTTGTTTATAGATTTTAAGAAAAAAATTAATAAATTTTAGTCTTTTTATACTAGTCATTTTAACCCTATTTGTATTGCAAATATTAGTCTCACTCACTTTGAAATTTGTCTTTTAACTTAGTTCACGGCATTTGGTGTGTTTGTTGCAACGCTCAGAGATTTAAAATTCTTACGTAGTCAACTTTTTCTTTGAGGGCGCTGGATTGTGTGGCATTACAAAGAAAACATTTTGCAACCTAAGATTATAAAAATATCCATATTTTCTATAATACTTCTATGGTTTCATATTTCACAGTTTGCTCTTTAGATTCATCTGGAAAACTTTATTATGAAGGGATGAGTTAGAAATTCAATGTAATATTATACTTATGAATATAATTTCATATAAATCCCATAAAATGATTCATATTTTAAAGAATAAAATAGAATTGAATATGGATAAAGAATAAAATATGAATTGAAACAGTATCTAGTTCATGCAGTTTTTTAGTTCTGTCAGCTCTGAATGCATTTGTCCAATTATAACCTGTGTTTTTTGCCTCCTGGCTTCTCTACAATGCTTCACAAAGAAATGTCCTTCCTTCTGTGAACATCCTCACTGTATGTGATAAACCCAAGAGTAGGAAAATGCTGGATTACATCACACACACAAACACAACACACACAGATTTATGTTTAATAAATGAAAATATATTTGCTAACAATCCTGAATATTCATTAGAAGGAGTAATGCTGAAACTGAAGCTCCAATACTCTAGTCACCTGATGCGAAGAGCTGACGGATTAGAAAAGACCCTGATGCTTGGAAAAATTGAAGGCAGGAGGAAAAGGGGATGACAGAGGACAAGACGGTTGGATGGCATCACTGACTCGATGGACATGAGTTTGAGCAAGCTCTGGGAGATGGTGAAGGACAGGGAAGCCTAGTGTGCTGCAGTCCATGGGGTCGCAAAGAGTCAGACACAACTGAGCGACTGAACAACAGCAACAACTTGTAGCAATAAAGTATAACATTATATCCACCACTCTTAAATCATATAGTCTTTTGATGTAAAGACACACACTCATATGTTATACAGAACAGAAGCTAGTCTAAGTCAAAACAGAGAAAGAACAAATTATAGGAATACAAATAGTCTAAAATACAAGGTAAAGAGCTAAGGATCATGTAGAAAGTCATAATTAATTGATCTGCAATAAACTCCTTCTTTTCCCCAGCATAGTCAAGGGAAACAAAAACTGCTCAGATGATGGTGGTAATAAATGGGCTTCCCTCAGTGCATATCATGTGGCAAGTCCTACTCTTATCGGGTTTCCGTACTTTGATACATTTAAGCCCTCTGAAGGCAGTAAGTACTAGTACTGTATTCTCTGTACTATACAGAAACTGAGGCAAGGAGAGCCTGAGTGATTTGCTAAGACTACATGTTAGTGAGTAACTGAGCCAGGCTTTGAAACCAATTAGCCAGGTTTCAGGCCTGTGCACGGTGAACTTCAAGTCCATTGAAAATAGCCTTAATAACCACCATAGACTCTCCTGACATCCTCTTGTAAAAAATAAAACCACCGAGATGGAGCTCAGGCAGCCAGTTAACAATCACTTCACAAAGACTCTTGAGCAAAAGTGGGTTCGGATTTAAGGACAAAGACGATACATTGTTCCTGA
>NW_011494894.1:6473490-6479026 GCF_000754665.1 Bison bison bison
GAATCACCCTTTGTCAAGAGCTGGCATCCTCAATTCTAAACCACAGTCCCACTTCTTTACTTAAGTGAACTGGCAGGGCTCTTCAGTTTTCCTTTTGTATCAAGTAGGGATTATAATAATAACTACTCGCGAAAAGGTCTTCTAAACTGTAAAGTGTGAGTCAGTGCTTTTGATGCCAAGTAACAATTCAGGGGCAAAGGAAACAGCCACCTGTAAGGCTCCACAAGCAGAAGGTAGGTACCATGCTGCTTCACAGAAAGCCAGGGCCTAAGTGAGGTCTAAGGCCCAGACAGGGATGGCCAAGCGTGCCCTGCAGGTAGCCACTGCCAGGCAGGTGCTGCTAGGTGAGTGCTACCTGGCAGATGCTAATGGCAAAACAGGCAAAACTGATGCCACGTCAGTCAGGATTCCAGGAAGAGGCTATTGTTTTGAATTTCTGAATTCCGTGACGTCATTCGGGAAAAAATAACTCTGAGGAGAAGTGCTATGGGCACAGAAACCCTCCCACCTTCTCTCTGTGGCTGAGTCACTGTTTTAGAACCTCCCCCGGCAGAGAACAGGCCTTGCCGACAGCTCCGGTCCTCTGTGCTTCCGCTGGATGGTACCAGGAGGCCGAGCAGCACCGGGCAGCATCTCCAACGCCTTCTCCAGGGCCACATCCAGTCTTATTTCCTACCTGAGGAAGGGCTCCCGGAAGTTACAGAGAAGACCAGGCACCTGGAGGGGCAAGTGAGCAACTGAAAGAAACCCTCCAGACGCAAAACTGAAGGGACGCCTCCAAGGGCCCAGCCAGCACGTCCCTGCTGAAGGCACCTGAGAACTCAGAGGCTCCCTCATCTTGCAATCAGGCTGCTTCGTAGCAATAAGTGGCAAACGGTCCTACTTGTCAGCTTACCTCTATTTCTAATATTAAAAGAACGGGCTCATGATGTGGTTGGCAAGGGAAGGAAAAATAGCACTTGGATTTTTCTTTTTTTTTAAATATAGAAAGTATAGCACATTTCAAGACTTTCTGTCATAAAAAACGTTTTCCAAGCAGAAATTCAGACTGACTGTTCTTCGGCTAGATTAAATTCTGCATCACGTGGCATTCTAGTACAGTCTGTTCTGAGGTGGGTGAGGGGCCAAAGTGAAGAGGCTGGATCAGTCTACTCCTGTGTACAACCAATGCTCGACTGCTAATGACACCTGGCATCTTTCTAAGTGCTTTCTGTCGTTAACTCACTAGCTCCTCCACACAACTCCGAGTGAAGGATACCACTGCTATCTCTATACTGTAGATGAGGAAACTCAGGCACTGATGAGGCTCCTTGTCAAAGATGATGCTGGAAGTGGGGTACTGGAAGAAACCCGGCTGGCAGGTGGGAACTCACAATCCTTTACGTGTTCAAGGTTTGGGCTTGTCTCCTCTCTCTTGTCAAAGCAATAAGCACCTATCAGAGGGGCCTAGAAACAGCAGAAAATGAAACGAAGCTACTTTGAGACCTTCTCTGAATCAGACACTGGCCTGAGCCCTTTCTCTTCGGAAGTGTGAGGTGGAAACTCCCAGCTGAGGTGGGCTGACTTCTAGCATTTCACAAGGCCCAGGGGCACTGAACACCTTTAAGACCTTTCTGAGGCTCAGCACAAGACATTCTGGAATCTTCCGTGGTTAAAGCCAGGATCAGGTTTCTTGCTTTCCTGACTTACATTTTTTTCAGCTTTTATGACCGTGATCCAGCTCTATCATACATTCATCAAACATTTTTGCTTTTAAGGTTCTTTACCCATTCACTGAAGAAAAAAAAAGTGGGTATGTGTTGAGGGGAAGATGTCCTCTATGATCTTTGAGAAATAACTTCAGAAGGCACAAGTACCTTCTGTAGGCCAGCAGCAAAGTGTCAGGGATGCAGCTAAAGACTACCGCAAATGAGCACTGAGAGATGAGCAAGTTAGAATTTGCTCTTCCTCGTCTGCCAGGCTGGCTCCCAGTCTCATCTCTCTGATTTTCCTGGGCCCTCACCTGTGTGTATCTCCCATCTGGAGAGTCAAAGCAGAAAATGAGGGCTGCTTCCTCAGTCGAACCCCTTTCCTCTTCGATTCAATAATAAATCAACTTCAAAACTGAAACTTGAGTGGGAAGGAAACTGTAAACACCAACACTACCTTCTAGCGACTTAAACTAGCACTGGTAAAGCATCTGCCTGCAATGCGGGAGACCTGGGTTCGATCCCTGGGTTGGGAAGATCCTCTGGAGAAGGCAATGGCAACCCACTCCAGTACTCTTGCCTGGACAATCCCACGGACGGAGGAGCCTGGTAGGCTACAGTCCATGGGGTCGAAAAGAGTCGGACATGACTGAGCGACTTCACTTTCATGAAATAGAAATAATGTGAGTTATGTCAGTGAGTTAAACATTGCCAGCAGCCACATTAAATAAATAAAAAGAAAACAGTGGCATTAATTTTAATAATAAATTTTATTTAACTCTGCATATTATCATTTCAACATGTAATCCAAAGAAAACTGGTGAGCTATTTTATACTTTTTTTCATACTAAGTCCTCAAAATCTCATATGTAATTCATACTTATCTAGTTCAGTTCAGTCTCTCAGTCGTGTCTGACTCTTTGTGACCCCATGGACCGCAGCACGCCAGGCTTCCCGGTCCATCACCAACTCCCGATTCACACTTTTAGTATATCTCAGTTAGAATTAATCTTATTTAACAAGCTTAATTACCACATGTGGCCAGTGGCTATTATATTAGATACTGCTGCTGCTACTGCTAAGTCACTTCAGTCGTGTCCGATTCTGTGTGACCCCATAGACGTCAGCCCACCAGGCATAGCACAGTCTTAAAACATGATTCTCTCCATTTCTGTCTCACAAACAAACAAGGATCAATGAATCTTTAATTAATCTTCACTTCATGCAACCAGAAATTATTACAGGAAGGAACAGCAAATTATTACCTGTTGTAAATTGCTTTATTTTTCTGCAAAAAATCTATTTCCTCATTTAATCTTCACCATAACCCATGAAGTTGAACCCAACAGTATTTTAGATAGGTAACAGATTGACATAACAGGATTGCCCTTTCTCTCTCACACACACATACAGACACACATATGCACACACCTGTTCTATGTTCTCAATCTATGTAGCCAAGGACCAGACCAGAACTGAAGCCACACAGCAGTGTAGAGCCCGTGTGAAAGAAAGCAGCCAGATTCTTGCTTTATTGATGCTCTTTTATATACCACCATTCCAGAAGAATTTACTCTTATACTCTAAGCGCTTTCACTTAAGGGAACATATATAATAATCAGGACCATCTTGGTCCTTAATCAGTCAAGGCCACCTCATCATAAGGAGGGAGCTGGCATGGTCAGGGCCCAACCCAGTTCCTGAACAGTCTGCCTCCAGCTCCGGGCATTCTGGAACCCCACATCCTCTCAAGGTTAAAAAGTCCTTGCCTCCAGGGCTCATAAGAGAGAACCTTATAAGAAGGCACATATACACAAATAATGAGATCAGACATACAAACAAGTAAACCAAATATGTAAGTACATAAAATGTATTCTGGGATGGCAGGAAAGGGATTCTTTCTGAAGGTATCTGAAAAGCTTCATGCAAGTTTGGAAAAAGAGCAGGATTTAAACATTTGAAAGTGGGCAAAGGGCCCATGCCAAGCAGAGATCACAGTGTACTTGACCTGGGGCACAGAGGTGTGCAAAGTGGTTACAGGGTAAGTTGTCCCCTCCGGCTATAGAACATGAAGGACAGAGTATGGAACAAGTTTGCCAAAGTGAGTAAAAGGGTAAAAGCCATCTTCAGAGGTCTTGAATGTTCACTAAGGTTTTAGGATTTTACAGTCTAAGAACTGAGTGCAACAGAAAGTTCTAGAGTGGGAGAATTAACAAGGACAAAGGACTACTTTAGAAATATCTGAAACAGTCTGACGATTTACAGGTGCAAAAAAAAAAAAATGGAGAGTTAAAAACAAAGCAAAGAAGCAGGCAAACAAAGAGGGCTAATGGAGCATAAGTTCAGAGGACCTTGCACTATTCTGGGTTATGGATTACAACAACCTACATGATGCTGGTGGTAGGAAGAGTGAGGTTAGGAGAATGAGATTTACAGATCTGGAACTGGAAGAGACAAGGGCCTCAAGTTTAAAGCCTTTTCAAGATTAAAGCCCACGTTACTGGAAGAATGATGGTGCTCTTCATGCAAATAGGAAAGTCAGTATAACTAAACAGCTTTCCCCATGGAGGGTGGGCTTTGGAAGAGATAATGATCTCAAGTTTAACATGTAAATTTCCCTAATAAGGCCTGAATCTGTTCTGTGCACCTACTTTAACAGTTTAAGTGAATGACGGTTGAAAGAAATCCAATAAGCACTTGGCTTTCCTCAGAACTTGCTTAACTAGTTTCTGATAACTTGAGCCCGCTGGTCACTTGCTTTCTGCAAGCTGGTCTTGGCAATCTGCTCAGCTGTCCTCTGAATGACCTCAGAAGATCTGCTGACCATTCTTCATGTCTGACCCAACCACTGAGGGAAGGAAATTTCCAATCTGGACATGGAACTTCCTGGTCTGGATGTTACTTCTGAAAGGGCCATGGTATTGAGACACAACTTTAGATTTAAAACTTGGTGGAACAGTGGTTAAGAATCACCTGCCAATGCAGAAGATGCAAGACATGGGTTTGATCCCTGGGTTGGGAAGATCCCCTGAAGCAGGAAATGGCAACCCACTCTCTAGTATTCTTGCCTGAAAATTCCATGGACAGAGGAGCCTGACAGGCTACAGTCCGTGGGGTCACAAAAAGTTGGACACTACTTAGCATGGATGCACGCACATATCTCTATATTTAAAGTGAAGGAAAGTCTATAGGTATATGTCAGTAATAAAGTTCTTTGTCAACAAACTTCTATTTTAAATCTACAAGGCAAGATGCCCATCCATCACTTGATCCTCGATGGTGGAATATTCTATAGAGATTCTGTCCCATATATTTGGAGTGCTCGGTCTCCTAATAACCAAAATATCACAGAGAGCAAAGAGCTTCATATAAATGAACATTATAAAGTTGGCTTAAAACTCAACATTCAGAAAACTAAGATCATGGCATCTGGTCCTATCACTTCATGGCAAATAGATGGGGAAACAGTGGAAACAGTGACAGACTTTATTTTGGGGGGCTCAAAATCACTGCAGATAGTGATTGCAGCCATGAAATTAAAAGATGATTGCTCCTTGGAAGAAAAATTATGACCAACCTAGATAGCATATTAAAAAGCAGAGACATTACTTTGCCAACAAAGGTCTGTCTAGTCAAAGCTATGGTTTTTCCAGTAGTGGAGAAGGCACTGGCACCCCACTCCAGTACTCTTGCCTGGAGAATCCCATGGATAGAGGAGCCTGGTGGGCTGCAGTCCATGGGGTCTCGAAGAGTCAGACACGACTGAGCGACTTCACTTTCACTTTTCACTTTCCTGCATTGGAGAAGGAAATGGCAACCCACTCCAGTGTTCTTGCCTGGAGAATCCC